>NW_023045023.1:0-71341 GCF_011762505.2 Arvicanthis niloticus
ATGTGTTTCAAAATGACTTGAGACATTCATTTAGAACTTGCAGGTGATGTCCTTCCCCTCAGGTAGAATGAGAAACTCCGAACTTCCTTCAACAGACTTCTAAAATCTCTGTGAGGTTTGTCTGTATCTGTGCTTTTTAAAAGTCTTGAGGGCTCGAGCAAAGTGTTGGCACGTCCAGAGAGTTGAGCTTAAAGGCATATATGCACTGGCTGCTTTTTCTAGATAAAAATTAAGCTGTCTTGGACAAGTTGCTACTTTTGTGTTTTTCATGTTTTTTGTAGCAAATACCCAGAGAGCTTTGGGGGTGGGGCTTCTTCATAGACAAGTTGCTGTAGATAGGAATTGTGAGAGAACATACTTCATGATCAGCTGTGCCCTTGACACTCTTAAGATTCTGAGATACTGGATGTTGGAATGGCCTTTATTAATGAGAGTACTTACCACAATTCTCTCTCCATAAATTTGAAATAAGAAGGGCAATCATGAGCCTTGACATCTTGATCTTTCCTCCTACAGAGAATCAATTTTCAAGCTTACAAAGAAGTTGCCCTTGAGTCCTTGGAAGCCATTGGATGCTGCAGCTCTCTCCATTTCCATGGCCTTTTCTAACATGGAGGCAGTGTTGTGAGCCTGGTAGAACTGGGTCTGGTGATTATAATCATAGTGGCTGTGTTTTCCCAGCCTGGTCAATGATGACAACCCAATGTCATGAAGAGAGGTGATGACATCAAAATCTCGTAGGTTACGCTGAGGCCCGCCCAGGAGGACAGGGTTACAGGAGGTTTCTTTAAGTCTTTGGACACCTCTTGGGGGACTTGCCTGAGTACTCAAATGGCCTTGTCCTTTGACACCTTCTGAGAATTTTCAAATCCTTGTTCTCCTTTGCTGGGAAACACTGCTTACTAACAATCCTAAGTCTTTTACTCAACTTGTGTACAATCTGCATGGCATCCACATTGCTTATGCCCCTGTCTTTTCTGGTGTTTTGCAGTCATGTGGCATGCCTTCTTGGAGCCAAAACAATCAAGATGTCAGGTAAGTGGAATCATCTGTGCTAATGTCTTCCCTTCTCTATAGCTTGTGCCTTTGTGTATTACAGTGTGAGGCTCAGCCAAACTCAAGTGCTTAAGGATAGCTAAACAATAAATCCAAACACACAGAAGATTTTCGATTGTGGGTTAAGTTCTACCATGTAGACATATACATTTACGAGGGTACAGAATTTTCTTAAAATCTGATTATTCCTAGCCCCATTAATAGGAGCCACCCTTGATGCAATAAGAGGATAACTAACTGCTGAACATGGTATCTGCATCTTCCTTGCTCACCACATGAGCAGTTACAGGATCTCAACAGAGGCTTCCAGCCTGTTCTCAGGACTCTCTTTAAGATGACATGGGAACCAAGAAACAGAGCCTTGATTACTGAGACAAAAGTAGTCTCTATAAAATCCACCATGCCAACCACCACATGATGTCTTGACAAGGGAACAAAGTCTAGCAAATTTTCCCAAAATCTTCATTCCAGAGGGAATTTACATATGGGTGTTAGTTGAAGTTGTCTGGGTTGCAATGGAAACAATTCCTTCCCAAATTCCTTCAAAGTATTGGATTCTCTTCTTGCTAAACTTCACCCCCTCAACCATCCTCAAATAAAACTTGCCAGGCATGGATTTTTTCATAGGTCAAGCCTTATCTTGTGGAACCTGACACCACTGGGCTAAATGTCAACTTGCCTCATGTTAGATTCAGGAACTAGGTCACCTTTTCAGTATCATGGTACTGCAATACATTAGCCTTAAGACATATGCTTCCATGGCAGAACATTTGTCACTATCCACTCTGCCTCTGACACACTGCGGAATGTAAGAAAATGTGTTTCAAAATGACTTGAGACATTCAGTTTAGACCTTGCAGGTGAATGATCCTTCCCCTCAAGGTAGAATGAGAAACTCACAACTTCCTTCAAACAGACTCTAAAATCTCTGTGAGGTTGTCTGTATACTGTGCTTTTTAAAATAACTTGAGGAGCTCGAGCAAAGTGTTGGCACGTCCAGAGAGTTGAGGTTAAAGGCATATATGCACTGGCTGCTTTTTCTAGATAAAGAATTAAGCCTGTCTTGGGACAAGTTGCTACTTTGTGTTTTCCATGTTTTTTGTAGCAAATTAGCCAAGAGAGCTTTTGGGGGTGGGGCTTCTTCATAGACAAGTGGCTGTAGATAGGAATTGTGAGAGAACATACTTCATGATCAGCTGTGCCCTTGACACTCTTAAGAATTCTGAGATACTGGAGTATGGAAATGGGCTTTATTAATGAGAGTACTTACACAAATTCTCTCTCCATAAATTTTGAAATAAAGAAGGGCAATCATGAGCCTTGACATCTTGATCTTTCCTCCTACAGAGTCATTTTCAGCTTACAAAGAAGTTGCCCTTGAGTCCTTGGAAGACCATTGGATGCTGCAGCTCTCTCCATTTCCATGGGCCCTTTTCTAACATGGAGGCAGTGTTGGTGAGCCTGGTAAGAACTGGGTCTGGGTGATATATAATCATAAGTGGCTGTGTTTTCCCAGCCTGGTCAATGATGACAACCCAATGTCATGAAGAGAGGTGATGACATCAAAATAAGCCTGTAGGTGTACGCTGAGGCCCGCCCAGGAGGACAGGGTTACAGGAGGTTCTTTAAGTCTTTGGACACCTCTTGGGGACTTGCCTGAAGTACTCAAATGGCCTTGTCCTTTGACACCTTCTGAGAAATTTTCAAAATCCTTGTTCTCCTTTGCTGGGAAACACTGCTTACTAACAATCACTAAGTCTTTTACTCAACTTGTGTACAATCTGCATGGCATCCACATTGCTTATGCCCCTGTCTTTTCTGGTGTTTTGCAGTCATGTGGCATGCCTTCTTGGAGCCAAAACAATCAGAGATGTCAGGTAAGTGGAATCATCTGTGCTAATGTCTTCCCTTCTCTATAGCTTGTGCCTTTGTGTATTACAGTGTGAGGCTCAGCCAAACTCAAGTGCTTAAGGATAGCTAAACAATAAATCCAAACACGCCAGAAGATTTTCGATTGTGGGTTAAGTTCTACCATGTAGACATATACATTTACGAGGTACAGGAATTTTCTTAAATCTGATTATTCCTAGCCCCATTAATAGGAGCCACCCTTGATGCAATAAGAGGATAACTAACTGCTGACATGGTATCTGCATCTTCCTTGCTCACCACATGAGCAGTTACAGGATCTCAACAGAGGCTTCCAAGCCTGTTCTCAGGACTCTCTTTAAGATGACATGGGAACCAAGAAACAGAGCCTTGATTACTGAGACAAAAGTAGTCTATAAAAATCCACCATTGCCAACCACCACATGATGTCTTGACAAGGGAACAAAAGTCTAGCAAATTTTCCCAAAATCTTCATTCCAGAGGGAATTTACATATGGGTGTTAGTTGAAGTTGTCTGGGTTGCAATGGAAACAATTCCTTCCCAAATTCCTTCAAGTATTGGATTCTCTTCTTGCTAAACTTCACACCCCTCAACCATCCTCAAATAAAACTTGCCAGGCATGGATTTTTTCATAGGTCAGCAAGCCTTATCTTGTGGAACCTGACACCACTGGGCTAAATGTCAACTTGCCTCATGTTAGATTCAGGAACTAGGGTCACCTTTTCAGTATCATGGTACTGCAATACATTAAGCCTTAAGACATATGCTTCCATGGCAGAACATTTGTCACTATCCACTCTGCCTCTGACACACTGCGAATGTAAGAAAATGTGTTTCAAAATGACTTGAGACATTCAGTTTAGACCTTGCAGGTGATGATCCTTCCCCTCAAGGTAGAATGAGAAACTCACAACTTCCTTCAAACAGACTCTAAAATCTCTGTGAGGTTGTCTGTATACTGTGCTTTTTAAATAACTTGAGGAGCTCGAGCAAAGTGTTGGCACGTCCAGAGTTGAGGTTAAAGGCATATATGCACTGGCTGCTTTTTCTAGATAAGAATTAAGCCTGTCTTGGGACAAGTTGCTACTTTGTGTTTTCCATGTTTCTTGTAGCAAATTAGCCAAGAGAGCTTTTGGGGGTGGGGCTTCTTCATAGACAAGTGGCTGTTGATAGGAATTGTGAGAGAACATACTTCATGATCAGCTGTGCCCTTGACACTCTTAAGAATTCTGAGATACTGGAGTATGGAAATGGACTTTATTAATGAGAGTACTTACACAAATACTCTCTCCATAAATTTTCAAATAAAGAAGGTCAATCATGAGCCTTGACATCTTGATTTTTCCTCCTACAGCGAAGTCAATTTTCAAACTTACTAATAAGGTTGCCCTTGAGTCCTTGGAAGACCATTGGATGCTGCAGCTCTCTCCATTTCCATGGGCCCTTTTCTAACATGGAGGCAGTGTTGGTGAGCCTGGTAAGAACTGGGTCTGGGTGATATATAATCATAAGTGGCTGTGTTTTCCCAGCCTGGGTCAATGATGACAACCCAATGTCATGAAGAGAGGTGATGACATCAAAATAAGCCTGTAGGTGTACGCTGAGGCCCGCCCAGGAGACAGGGTTACAGGAGGTTCTTTAAGTCTTTGGACACCTCTTGGGGGACTTGCCTGAAGTACACAAATGGCCTTGTCCTTTGACACCTTCTGAGAAATTTTCAAAATCCTTGTTCTCCTTTGCTGGGAAACACTGCTTACTAACAATCACTAAGTCTTTTACTCACTTGTGTACAATCTGCATGGCATCCACATTGCTTATGCCCCTGTCTTTTCTGGTGTTTTGCAGTCATGTGGCATGCCTTCTTGGAGCCAAAACAATCAGAGATGTCAGGTAAGTGGAATCATCTGTGCTAATATGTCTTCCCTTCTCTATAGCTTGTTGCCTTTGTGTATTACAGTGTGAGGCTCAGCCAAACTCCAAGTGCTTAAGGATAGCTAAACAATAAATCCAAACACGCCAGAAGATTTTCGATTGTGGGTTAAGTTCTACCATGTAGACATATACATTTACGAGGGTACAGGATTTTCTTAAAATCTGATTATTCCTAGCCCCATTAATAGGAGCCACCCTTGATGCAATAAAGAGGATAACTAACTGCTGAACATGGAATCTGCATCTTCCTTGCTCACCACATGAGCAGTTACAGGATCTCAACAGAGGCTTCCAAGCCTGTTCTCAGGACTCTCTTTAAGGATGACATGGGAACCAAGAAACAGAGCCTTGATTACTGAGACAAAAGTAGTCTCTAAAAATCCCCATTGCCAACCACCACATGATGTCTTGACAAGGGAACAAAGGTCTAGCAAATTTTCCCAAAAATCTTCATTCCAGAGGGAATTTACATATGGGTGTTAGTTGAAGTTGTCTGGGTTGCAATGGAAACAATTCCTTCCCAAATTCCTTCAAGTATTGGATTCTCTTCTTGCTAAACTTCACCCCTCAACCATCCTCAAATAAAACTTGCCAGGCATGGATTTTTTCATAGGTCAAGCCTTATCTTGTGGAACCTGACACCACTGGGCTAAATGTCAACTTGCCTCATGTTAGATTCAGGAACTAGGGTCACCTTTTCAGTATCATGGTACTGCAATACATTAAGCCTTAAGACATATGCTTCCATGGCAGAACATTTGTCACTATCCCTCTGCCGCCTGACACACTGCGGAATGTAAGAAAATGTGTTTCAAAATGACTTGAGACATTCAGTTTAGACCTTGCAGGTGAATGATCCTTCCCCTCAAGGTAGAATGAGAAACTCACAACTTCCTTCAAACAGACTCTAAAATCTCTGTGAGGTTGTCTGTATACTGTGCCTTTAAAATAACTTGAGGAGCTCAAGCATAGTGTTGGCAGGTCCAGAGAGTTGAGGTTAAAGGCATATATGCACTGGCTGCTTTTTCTAGATAAAGAATTAAGCCTGTCTTGGGACAAGTTGCTACTTTGTGTTTTGCATGTTTCTTGGAGCAAATTAGCCAAGAGAGCTTTTGGGGGTGGGGCATCTTCATAGACAAGTGGCTGTAGATAGGAATTGTGAGAGAAACATACTTCATGATCAGCTGTGCCCTTGACACTCTTAAGAATTCTGAGATACTGGAGTATGGAAATGGGCTTTATTAATGAGAGTACTTACACAAATTCTCTCTCCATAAATTTTGAAAATAAAGAAGGGCAATCATGAGCCTTGACATCTGATCTTTCCTCCTACAGAGAAGTCATTTTCAAAGCTTACAAAGAAGGTTGCCCTTGAGTCCTTGGAGACCATTGGATGCTGCAGCTCTCTCCATTTCCATGGGCCCTTTTCTAACATGGAGGCAGTGTTGGTGAGCCTGGTAAGAACTGGGTCTGGGTGATATAGATCATAAGTGGCTGTGTTTTCCCAGCCTGGGTCAATGATGACAACCCAATGTCATGAAGAGAGGTGATGACATCAAAATAAGCCTGTAGGTGTACGCTGAGGCCCGCCCAGGAGGACAGGGTTACAGGAGGTTCTTTAAGGTCTTTGGACACCTCTTGGGGGACTTGCCTGAAGTACTCAAATGGCCTTGTCCTTTGACACCTTCTGAGAAATTTTCAAAATCCTTGTTCTCCTTTGCTGGAAACACTGCTTACTAACAATCACTAGTCTTTTACTCAACTTGTGTACAATCTGCATGGCATCCACATTGCTTATGCCCCTGTCTTTTCTGGTGTTTTGCAGTCATGTGGCATGCCTTCTTGAGCCAAACAAGTCAGAGATGTCAGTAAGTGGAATCATCTGTGCTAATGTCTTCCCTTCTCTATAGCTTGTGCCCTTTGTGTATTACAGTGTGAGGCTCAGCCAAACTCAAGTGCTTAGGATAGCTAAACAATAAATCCAAACACGCCAGAAGATTTCGATTGTGGGTTAAGTTCTACCATGTAGACATATACATTTACGAGGGTACAGGAATTTTCTTAAAATCTGATTATTCCTAGCCCCATTAATAGGAGCCACCCTTGATGCAATAAGAGGATAACTAACTGCTGAACATGGAATCTGCATCTTCCTTGCTCACCACATGAGCAGTTACAGGATCTCAACAGAGGCTTCCAAGCCTGTTCTCAGGACTCTCTTTAAGATGACATGGGAACCAAGAAACAGAGCCTTGATTACTGAGACAAAAGTAGTCTCTAAAAATCCACCATTGCCAACCACCACATGATGTCTTGACAAGGGAACAAAGGTCTAGCAAATTTTCCCAAAATCTTCATTCCAGAGGGAATTTACATATGGGTGTTAGTTGAAGTTGTCTGGGTTGCAATGGAAACAATTCCTTCCCAAATTCCTTCAAAGTATTGGATTCTCTTCTTGCTAAACTTCACCCCTCAACCATCCTCAAATAAAACTTGCCAGGCATGGATTTTTTCATAGGTCAAGCCTTATCTTGTGGAACCTGACACCACTGGGCTAAATGTCAACTTGCCTCATGTTAGATTCAGGAACTAGGGTCACCTTTTTCAGTACCATGATACTGCAATACTTAAGCCTTAAGACATATGCTTCCATGGCAGAACATTTGTCACTATCCACTCTGCCTCTGACACACTGCGGAATGTAAGAAAATGTGTTTCAAAAATGACTTGAGACATTCAGTTTAGACCTTGCAGGTGAATGATCCTTCCCCTCAAGGTAGAATGAGAAACTCACAACTTCCTTTAACAGACTCTAAAATCTCTGTGAGGTTGTCTGTATACTGTGCTTTTTAAAATAACTTGAGGAGCTCAAGCATAGTGTTGGCAGGTCCAGAGAGTTGAGGTTAAAGGCATATATGCACTGGCTGCTTTTTCTAGATAAAGAATTAAGCCTGTCTTGGGACAAGTTGCTACTTTGTGTTTTGCATGTTTCTTGGAGCAAATTAGCCAAGAGAGCTTTTGGGGGTGGGGCATCTTCATAGACAAGTGGCTGTAGATAGGAATTGTGAGAGAACATAGCTTCATGATCAGCTGTGCCCTTGACACTCTTAAGAATTCTGAGATACTGGAGTATGGAAATGGGCTTTATTAATGAGAGTACTTACAACAAATTCTCTCTCCATAAATTTTGAAATAAAGAAGGGCAATCATGAGCCTTGACATCTTGATCTTTCCTCCTACAGAGAAGTCAATTTCAAGCTTACAAAGAAGGTTGCCCTTGAGTCCTTGGAAGACCATTGGATGCTGCAGCTCTCTCCATTTCCATGGGCCCTTTTCTAACATGGAGGCAGTGTTTGGTGAGCCTGGTAAGAACTGGGTCTGGGTGATATTATCATAAGTGGGCTGTGTTTTCCCAGCCTGGGTCAATGATGACAACCCATGTCATGAAGAGAGGTGATGACATCAAAATAAGCCTGTAGGTGTACGCTGAGGCCCGCCCAGGAGGACAGGGTTACAGGAGGTTCTTAAGTCTTTGGACACCTCTTGGGGGACTTGCCTGAAGTACTCAAATGGCCTTGTCCTTTGACACCTTCTGAGAAATTTTCAAAATCCTTGTTCTCCTTTGCTGGGAAACACTGCTTACTAACAATCACTAAGTCTTTTACTCAACTTGTGTACAATCTGCATGGCATCCACATTGCTTATGCCCCTGTCTTTCTGGTGTTTTGCAGTCATGGTGGCATGCCTTCTTGGAGCCAAAACAATCAGAGATGTCAGGTAAGTGGAATCATCTGTGCTAATGTCTTCCCTTCTCTATAGCTTGTGCCTTTGTGTATTACAGTGTGAGGCTCAGCCAAACTCAAGTGCTTAAGGATAGCTAAACAATAAATCCAAACACGCCAGAAGATTTCGATTGTGGGTTAAGTTCTACCATGTAGACATATACATTTACGAGGGTACAGGAATTTTCTTAAAATCTGATTATTCCTAGCCCATTAATAGGAGCCACCCTTGATGCAATAAGAGGATAACTAACTGCTGAACATGGAATCTGCATCTTCCTTGCTCACCACATGAGGCAGTTACAGGATCTCAACAGAGGCTTCCAAGCCTGTTCTCAGGACTCTCTTTAAGATGACATGGGAACCAAGAACAGAGCCTTGATTACTGAGACAAAAAGTAGTCTCTAAAAAATCCACCATTGCCAACCACCCACATGATGTCTTGACAAAGGGAACAAAGGTCTAGCAAATTTTCCCAAAAATCTTCATTCCAGAGGAATTTACATATGGGTGTTAGTTGAAGTTGTCTGGGTTGCAATGGAAACAATTCCTTCCCAATTCCTTCAAAGTATTGGATTCTCTTCTTGCTAACTTCACCCCTCAACCATCCTCAAATAAACTTGCCAGGCATGGATTTTTTCATAGGTCAAGCCTTATCTTGTGGAACCTGACACCACTGGGCTAAATGTCAACTTGCCTCATGTTAGATTCAGGAACTAGGGTCACCTTTTCAGTATCATGGTACTGCAATACATTAAGCCTTAAGACATATGCTTCATGGCAGAACATTTGTCACTATCCACTCTGCCTCTGACACACTGCGGATGTAAGAAAATGTGTTTCATAAAATGACTTGAGACATTCAGTTTAGACCTTGCAGGTGAAATGATCCTTCCCCTCAAGGTAGAATGAGAAAACTCACAACTTCCTTCAAACAGACTCTAAAATCTCTGTGAGGTTGTCTGTATACTGTGCTTTTTAAAATAACTTGAGGAGCTCAAGCATAGTGTTGGCAGGTCCAGAGAGTTGAGGTTAAAGGCATATATGCACTGGCTGCTTTTTTCTAGATAAAGAATTAAGCCTGTCTTGGGACAAGTTGCTACTTTGTGTTTTGCATGTTTCTTGGAGCAAATTAGCCAAGAGAGCTTTGGGGGTGGGGCATCTTCATAGACAAGTGGCTGTAGATAGGAATTGTGAGAGAACATACTTCATGATCAGCTGTGCCCTTGACACTCTTAAGAATTCTGAGATACTGGAGTATGGAAATGGGCTTTATTAATGAGAGTACTTACACAAATTCTCTCTCCATAAATTTTGAAATAAGAAGGGCAATCATGAGCCTTGACATCTTGATCTTTCCTCCTACAGAGAAGTCAATTTTCAAGCTTACAAAGAAGGTTGCCCTTGAGTCCTTGGAAGACCATTGGATGCTGCAGCTCTCTCCATTTCCATGGGCCCTTTTCTAACATGGAGGCAGTGTTGGTGAGCCTGGTAAGAACTGGGGTCTGGGTGATATATAATCATAAGTGGCTGTGTTTTCCCAGCCTGGGTCAATGATGACAACCCAATGTCATGAAGAGAGGTGATGACATCAAAATAAGCCTGTAGGTGTACGCTGAGGCCCGCCCAGGAGGACAGGGTTACAGGAGGTTCTTTAAGTCTTTGGAAACCTCTTGGGGGACTTGCCTGAAGTACTCAAATGGCCTTGTCCTTTGACACCTTCTGAGAAATTTTCAAAATCCTTGTTCTCCTTTGCTGGGAAACACTGCTTACTAACAATCACTAGTCTTTTACTCAACTTGTGTACAATCTGCATGGCATCCACATTGCTTATGCCCCTGTCTTTTCTGGTGTTTTGCAGTCATGTGGCATGCCTTCTTGAGCCAAAACAATCAGAGATGTCAGGTAAGTGGAATCATCTGTGCTAATGTCTTCCCTTCTCTATAGCTTGTGCCTTTGTGTATTACAGTGTGAGGCTCAGCCAAAACTCAAGTGCTTAAGGATAGCTAAACAATAAATCCAAACACGCCAGAAGATTTTCGATTGTGGGTTAAGTTCTACCATGTAGACATATACATTTACGAGGGTACAGGAATTTTCTTAAAATCTGATTATTCCTAGCCCCATTAATAGGAGCCACCCTTGATGCAATAAGAGGATAACTAACTGCTGAACATGGAATCTGCATCTTCCTTGCTCACCACATGAGCAGTTACAGGATCTCAACAGAGGCTTCCAAGCCTGTTCTCAGGACTCTCTTTAAGATGACATGGGAACCAAGAAACAGAGCCTTGATTACTGAGACAAAAGTAGTCTCTAAAAATCCACCATTGCCAACCACCACATGATTTCTTGACAAGGGAACAAAGGTCTAGCAAATTTTCCCAAAATCTTCATTCCAGAGGGAATTTACATATGGGTGTTAGTTGAAGTTGTCTGGGTTGCAATGGAAAACAATTCCTTCCCAAATTCCTTCAAAGTATTGGATTCTCTTCTTGCTAAACTTCACCCCTCAACCATCCTCAAATAAAAACTTGCCAGGCATGGATTTTTTCATAGGTCAAGCCTTATCTTGTGGAACCTGACACCACTGGGCTAAAATGTCAACTTGCCTCATGTTAGATTCAGGAACTAGGGTCACCTTTTCAGTATCATGGTACTGCAATACATTAAGCCTTAAGACATATGCTTCCATGGCAGAACATTTGTCACTATCCACTCTGCCTCTGACACACTGCGGAATGTAAGAAAATGTGTTTCAAAATGACTTGAGACATTCAGTTTAGACCTTGCAGGTGAATGATCCTTCCCCTCAAGGTAGAATGAGAAACTCACAACTTCCTTCAAACAGACTCTAAAATCTCTGTGAGGTTGTCTGTATACTGTGCTTTTTAAAATAACTTGAGGAGCTCAAGCAATAGTGTTGGCAGGTCCAGAGAGTTGAGGTTAAAGGCATATATGCACTGGCTGCTTTTTCTAGATAAAGAATTAAGCCTGTCTTGGGACAAGTTGCTACTTTGTGTTTTGCATGTTTCTTGGAGCAAATTAGCCAAGAGAGCTTTTGGGGGTGGGGCATATTCATAGACAAGTGGGCTGTAGATAGGAATTGTGAGAGAACATACTTCATGATCAGCTGTGCCCTTGACACTCTTAAGAATTCTGAGATACTGGAGTATGGAAATGGGCTTTATTAATGAGAGTACTTACACAAATTCTCTCTCCATAAATTTGAAATAAAGAAGGGCAATCATGAGCCTTGACATCTTGATCTTTCCTCCTACAGAGAAGTCAATTTTCAAGCTTACAAAGAAGGTTGCCCTTGAGTCCTTGGAAGACCATTGGATGCTGCAGCTCTCTCCATTTCCATGGGCCCTTTTCTAACATGGAGGCAGTGTTGGTGAGCCTGGTAAGAACTGGGTCTGGGTGATATATAATCATAAGTGGCTGTGTTTTCCCAGCCTGGGTCAATGATGACAACCCAATGTCATGAAGAGAGGTGATGACATCAAAATAAGCCTGTAGGTGTACGCTGAGGCCCGCCCAGGAGGACAGGGTTACAGGAGGTTCTTTAAGTCTTTGGACACCTCTTGGGGGACTTGCCTGAAGTACTCAAATGGCCTTGTCCTTTGACACCTTCTGAGAAATTTTCAAAATCCTTGTTCTCCTTTGCTGGGAAACACTGCTTACTAACAATCACTAAGTCTTTTACTCAACTTGTGTACAATCTGCATGGCATCCACATTGCTTATGCCCCTGTCTTTTCTGGTGTTTTGCAGTCATGTGGCATGCCTTCTTGGAGCCAAAACAATCAGAGATGTCAGGTAAAGTGGAATCATCTGTGCTAATGTCTTCCCTTCTCTATAGCTTGTGCCTTTGTGTATTACAGTGTGAGGCTCAGCCAAACTCAAGTGCTTAAGGATAGCTAAACAATAAATCCAAACACGCCAGAAGATTTTCGATTGTGGGTTAAGTTCTACCATGTAGACATATACATTTACGAGGGTACAGGAATTTTCTTAAAATCTGATTATTCCTAGCCCCATTAATAGGAGCCACCCTTGATGCAATAAGAGGATAACTAACTGCTGAACATGGAATCTGCATCTTCCTTGCTCACCACATGAGCAGTTACAGGATCTCAACAGAGGCTTCCAAGCCTGTTCTCAGGACTCTCTTTAAGATGACATGGGAACCAAGAACAGAGCCTTGATTACTGAGACAAAAGTAGTCTCTAAAAAATCCACCATTGCCAACCACCACATGATGTCTTGACAAGGGACCAAAGGTCTAGCAAATTTTCCCAAAATCTTCATTCCAGAGGGAATTTACATATGGGTGTTAGTTGAAGTTGTCTGGGTTGCAATGGAAACAATTCCTTCCCAAATTCCTTCAAAGTATTGGATTCTCTTCTTGCTAAACTTCACCCCTCAACCATCCTCAAATAAAACTTGCCAGGCATGGATTTTTCATAGGTCAAGCCTTATCTTGTGGAACCTGACACCACTGGGCTAAATGTCAACTTGCCTCATGTTAGATTCAGGAACTAGGGTCACCTTTTCAGTATCATGGTACTGCAATACATTAAGCCTTAAGACATATGCTTCCATGGCAGAACATTTGTCACTATCCACTCTGCCTCTGACACACTGCGGAATGTAAGAAAATGTGTTTCAAAATGACTTGAGACATTCAGTTTAGGACCTTGCAGGTGAATGATCCTTCCCCTCAAGGGTAGAATGTGAAACTCACAACTTCCTTCAAACAGACTCTAAAATCTCTGTGAGGTTGTCTGTATACTGTGCTTTTTAAAATAACTTGAGGAGCTCAAGCATAGTGTTGGCAGGTCCAGAGAGTTGAGGTTAAAGGCATATATGCACTGGCTGCTTTTCTAGATAAAGAATTAAGCCTGTCTTGGGACAAGTTGCTACTTTGTGTTTTGCATGTTTCTTGGAGCAAATTAGCCAAGAGAGCTTTTGGGGGTGGGGCATCTTCATAGACAAGTGGCTGTAGATAGGAATTGTGAGAGAACATACTTCATGATCAGCTGTGCCCTTGACACTCTTAAGAATTCTGAGATACTGGAGTATGGAAATGGGCTTTATTAATGAGAGTACTTACACCAAATTCTCTCTCCATAAATTTTGAAATAAAGAAGGGCAATCATGAGCCTTGACATCTTGATCTTTCCTCCTACAGAGAAGTCAATTTTCAAGCTTACAAAGAAGGTTGCCCTTGAGTCCTTGGAAGACCATTGGATGCTGCAGCTCTCTCCATTTCCATGGGCCCTTTTCTAACATGGAGGCAGTGTTGGTGAGCCTGGTAAGAACTGGGTCTGGGTGATATATAATCATAAGTGGCTGTGTTTTCCCAGCCTGGGTCAATGATGACAACCCAATGTCATGAAGAGAGGTGATGACATCAAAATAAGCCTGTAGGTGTACGCTGAGGCCCGCCCAGGAGGACAGGGTTACAGGAGGTTCTTTAAGTCTTTGGACACCTCTTGGGGGACTTGCCTGAAGTACTCAAATGGCCTTGTCCTTTGACACCTTCTGAGAAATTTTCAAAATCCTTGTTCTCCTTTGCTGGGAAACACTGCTTACTAACAATCACTAAGGTCTTTTACTCAACTTGTGTACAATCTGCATGGCATCCACATTGCTTATGCCCCTGTCTTTTCTGGTGTTTTGCAGTCATGTGGCATGCCTTCTTGGAGCCAAAACAATCAGAGATGTCAGGTAAGTGGAATCATCTGTGCTAATGTCTTCCCTTCTCTATAGCTTGTGCCTTTGTGTATTACAGTGTGAGGCTCAGCCAAACTCAAGTGCTTAAGGATAGCTAAACAATAAATCCAAACACGCCAGAAGATTTTCGATTGTGGGTTAAGTTCTACCATGTAGACATATACATTTACGAGGGTACAGGAATTTTCTTAAAATCTGATTATTCCTAGCCCCATTAATAGGAGCCACCCTTGATGCAATAAGAGGATAACTAACTGCTGACATGGAATCTGCATCTTCCTTGCTCACCACATGAGCAGTTACAGGATCTCAACAGAGGCTTCCAAGCCTGTTCTCAGGACTCTCTTTAAGATGACATGGGAACCAAGAAACAGAGCCTTGATTACTGAGACAAAAGTAGTCTCTAAAAATCCACCATTGCCAACCACCACATGATGTCTTGACAAGGGAACAAAGGTCTAGCAAATTTTCCCAAAATCTTCATTCCAGAGGGAATTTACATATGGTTGTTAGTTGAACTTTTCTGGGTTGCAATGGAAACAATTCCTTCCCAAATTCCTTCAAAGTATTGGATTCTCTTCTTGCTAAACTTCACCCCTCAACCATCCTCAAATAAAACTTGCCAGCCATGGATTTTTTCATAGGTCAAGCCTTATCTTGTGGAACCTGACACCACTGGGCTAAATGTCAACTTGCCTCATGTTAGATTCAGGAACTAGGGTCACCTTTTCAGTATCATGGTACTGCAATACATTAAGCCTTAAGACATATGCTTCCATGGCAGAACATTTGTCACTATCCACTCTGCCTCTGACACACTGCGGAATGTAAGAAAATGTGTTTCAAAATGACTTGAGACATTCAGTTTAGACCTTGCAGGTGAATGATCCTTCCCCTCAAGGTAGAATGAGAAACTCACAACTTCCTTCAAACAGACTCTAAAATCTCTGTGAGGTTGTCTGTATACTGTGCTTTTTAAAATAACTTGAGGAGCTCAAGCATAGTGTTGGCAGGTCCAGAGAGTTGAGGTTAAAGGCATATATGCACTGGCTGCTTTTTCTAGATAAAGAATTAAGCCTGTCTTGGGACAAGTTGCTACTTTGTGTTTTGCATGTTTCTTGGAGCAAATTAGCCAAGAGAGCTTTTGGGGGTGGGGCATCTTCATAGACAAGTGGCTGTAGATAGGAATTGTGAGAGAACATACTTCATGATCAGCTGTGCCCTTGACACTCTTAAGAATTCTGAGATACTGGAGTATGGAAATGGGCTTTATTAATGAGAGTACTTACACAAATTCTCTCTCCATAAATTTTGAATAAAGAAGGGCAATCATGAGCCTTGACATCTTGATCTTTCCTCCTACAGAGAAGTCAATTTTCAAGCTTACAAAGAAGGTTGCCCTTGAGTCCTTGGAAGACCATTGGATGCTGCAGCTCTCTCCATTTCCATGGGCCCTTTTCTAACATGGAGGCAGTGTTGGTGAGCCTGGTAAGAACTGGGTCTGGGTGATATATAATCATAAGTGGCTGTGTTTTCCCAGCCTGGGTCAATGATGACAACCCAATGTCATGAAGAGAGGTGATGACATCAAAATAAGCCTGTAGGTGTACGCTGAGGCCCGCCCAGGAGGACAGGGTTACAGGAGGTTCTTTAAGTCTTTGGACACCTCTTGGGGGACTTGCCTGAAGTACTCAAATGGCCTTGTCCTTTGACACCTTCTGAGAAATTTTCAAAATCCTTGTTCTCCTTTGCTGGGAAACACTGCTTACTAACAATCACTAAGGTCTTTTACTCAACTTGTGTACAATCTGCATGGCATCCACATTGCTTATGCCCTGTCTTTTCTGGTGTTTTGCAGTCATGTGGCATGCCTTCTTGGAGCCAAAACAATCAGAGATTGTCAGGTAAGTGGAATCATCTGTGCTAATGTCTTCCCTTCTCTATAGCTTGTGCCTTTGTGTATTACAGTGTGAGGCTCAGCCAAACTCAAGTGCTTAAGGATAGCTAAACAATAATCCAAACACGCCAGAAGATTTTCGATTGTGGGTTAAGTTCTACCATGTAGACATATACATTTACGAGGGTACAGGAATTTTCTTAAAATCTGATTATTCCTAGCCCCATTAATAGGAGCCACCCTTGATGCAATAAGAGGATAACTAACTGCTGAACATGGAATCTGCATCTTCCTTGCTCACCACATGAGCAGTTACAGGATCTCAACAGAGGCTTCCAAGCCTGTTCTCAGGACTCCTCTTTAAGATGACATGGGAACCAAGAAACAGAGCCTTGATTACTGAGACAAAAGTAGTCTCTAAAAATCCACCATTGCCAACCACCACATGATGTCTTGACAAGGGAACAAAGGTCTAGCAAATTTTCCCAAAATCTTCATTCCAGAGGGAATTTACATATGGGTGTTAGTTGAAGTTGTCTGGGTTGCAATGGAAACAATTCCTTCCCAAATTCCTTCAAAGTATTGGATTCTCTTCTTGCTAAACTTCACCCCTCAACCATCCTCAAATAAAACTTGCCAGGCATGGATTTTTTCATAGGTCAAGCCTTATCTTGTGGAACCTGACACCACTGGGCTAAATGTCAACTTGCCTCATGTTAGATTCAGGAACTAGGGTCACCTTTTCAGTATCATGGTACTGCAATACATTAAGCCTTAAGACATATGCTTCCATGGCAGAACATTTGTCACTATCCACTCTGCCTCTGACACACTGCGGAATGTAAGAAAAATGTGTTTCAAAATGACTTGAGACATTCAGTTTAGACCTTGCAGGTGAATGATCCTTCCCCTCAAGGTAGAATGAGAAACTCACAACTTCCTTCAAACAGACTCTAAAATCTCTGTGAGGTTGTCTGTATACTGTGCTTTTTAAAATAACTTGAGGAGCTCAAGCAAAGTGTTGGCAGGGTCCAGAGAGTTGAGGTTAAAGGCATATATGCACTGGCTGCTTTTCTAGATAAAGAATTAAGCCTGTCTTGGACAAGTTGCTACTTTGTGTTTTGCATGTTTCTTGGAGCAAATTAGCCAAGAGAGCTTTGGGGTGGGGCATCTTCATAGACAAGTGGCTGTAGATAGGAATTGTGAGAGAACATACTTCATGATCAGCTGTGCCCTTGACACTCTTAAGAATTCTGAGATACTGGAGTATGGAAATGGGCTTTATTAATGAGAGTACTTACACAAATTCTCTCTCCATAAATTTTGAAATAAAGAAGGGCAATCATGAGCCTTGACATCTTGATCTTTCCTCCTACAGAGAAGTCAATTTTCAAACTTACAAAGAAGGTTGCCCTTGAGTCCTTGGAAGACCATTGGATGCTGCAGCTCTCTCCATTTCCATGGGCCCTTTTCTAACCTGGAGGCAGTGTTGGTGAGCCTGGTAAGAACTGGGTCTTGGTGATATATAATCATAAGTGGCTGTGTTTTCCCAGCCTGGGTCAATGATGACAACCCAATGTCATGAAGAGAGGTGATGACATCAAAATAAGCCTGTAGGTGTACGCTGAGGCCCGCCCAGGAGGACAGGGTTACAGGAGGTTCTTTAAGTCTTTGGACACCTCTTGGGGGACTTGCCTGAAGTACTCAAATGGCCTTGTCCTTTGACACCTTCTGAGAAATTTTCAAAATCCTTGTTCTCCTTTGCTGGGAAACACTGCTTACTAACAATCACTAAGTCTTTTACTCAACTTGTGTACAATCTGCATGGCATCCACATTGCTTATGCCCCTGTCTTTTCTGGTGTTTTGCAGTCATGTGGCATGCCTTCTTGGAGCCAAAACAATCAGAGATGTCAGGTAAGTGGAATCATCTGTGCTAATGTCTTCCCTTCTCTATAGCTTGTGCCTTTGTGTATTACAGTGTGAGGCTCAGCCAAACTCAAGTGCTTAAGGATAGCTAAACAATAAATCCAAACACGCCAGGAAGATTTTCGATTGTGGGTTAAGTTCTACCATGTAGACATATACATTTACGAGGGTACAGGAATTTTCTTAAAATCTGATTATTCCTAGCCCCATTAATAGGAGCCACCCTTGATGCAATAAGAGGATAACTAACTGCTGAACATGGAATCTGCATCTTCCTTGCTCACCACATGAGCAGTTACAGGATCTCAACAGAGGCTTCCAAGCCTGTTCTCAGGACTCTCTTTAAGATGACATGGGAACCAAGAAACAGAGCCTTGATTACTGAGACAAAAGTAGTCTCTAAAAATCCACCATTGCCACCACCACATGATGTCTTGACAAGGGAACAAAGAGTCTAGCAAATTTTCCCAAAATCTTCATTCCAGAGGGAATTTACATATGGGTGTTAGTTGAAGTTGTCTGGGTTGCAATGGAAACAATTCCTTCCAAATTCCTTCAAAGTATTGGATTCTCTTCTTGCTAAACTTCACCCCTCAACCATCCTCAAATAAAAACTTGCCAGGCATGGATTTTTTCATAGGTCAAGCCTTATCTTGTGGAACCTGACACCACTGGGCTAAATGTCAACTTGCCTCATGTTAGATTCAGGAACTAGGGTCACCTTTTCAGTATCATGGTACTGCAATACATTAAGCCTTAAGACATATGCTTCCATGGCAGAACATTTGTCACTATCCACTCTGCCTCTGACACACTGCAGGAATGTAAGAAAATGTGTTTCAAATGACTTGAGACATTCAGTTTAGACCTTGCAGGTGAATGATCCTTCCCCTCAAGGTAGAATGAGAAACTCACAACTTCCTTCAAACAGACTCTAAAAATCTCTGTGAGGTTGTCTGTATACTGTGCTTTTTAAAATAACTTGAGGAGCTCGAGCAAAGTGTTGGCACGTCCAGAGAGTTGAGGTTAAAGGCATATATGCACTGGCTGCTTTTTCTAGATAAAGAATTAAGCCTGTCTTGGGACAAGTTGCTACTTTGTGTTTTGCATGTTTTTTTGTAGCAAATTAGCCAAGAGAGCTTTTGGGGGTGGGGCTTCTTCATAGACAAGTGGCTGTAGATAGGAATTGTGAGAGAACATACTTCATGATCAGCTGTGCCCTTGACACTCTTAAGAATTCTGAGATACTGGAGTATGGAAATGGGCTTTATTAATGAGAGTACTTACACAAATTCTCTCTCCATAAATTTTGAAATAAAGAAGGGCAATCATGAGCCTTGACATCTTGATCTTTCCTCCTACAGAGAAGTCAATTTTCAAGCTTACAAAGAAGGTTGCCCTTGAGTCCTTGGAAGACCATTGGATGCTGCAGCTCTCTCCATTTCCATGGGCCCTTTTCTAACATGGAGGCAGTGTTGGTGAGCCTGGTAAGAACTGGGTCTGGGTGATATATAATCATAAGTGGCTGTGTTTTCCCAGCCTGGGTCAAATGATGACAACCCAATGTCATGAAGAGAGGTGATGACATCAAATAAGCCTGTAGGTGTACGCTGAGGCCGCCCAGGAGGACAGGGTTACAGGAGGTTCTTTAAGTCTTTGGACACCTCTTGGGGGACTTGCCTGAAGTACTCAAATGGCCTTGTCCTTTGACACCTTCTGAGAAATTTTCAAAATCCTTGTTCTCCTTTGCTGGGAAACACTGCTTACTAACAATCACTAAGTCTTTTACTCAACTTGTGTACAATCTGCATGGCATCCACATTGCTTATGCCCCTGTCTTTTCTGGTGTTTTGCAGTCATGTGGCATGCCTTCTTGGAGCCAAAACAATCAGAGATGTCAGGTAAGTGGAATCATCTGTGCTAATGTCTTCCCTTCTCTATAGCTTGTGCCTTTGTGTATTACAGTGTGAGGCTCAGCCAAACTCAAGTGCTTAAGGATAGCTAAACAATAAATCCAAACACGCCAGGAAGATTTTCGATTGTGGGTTAAGTTCTACCATGTAGACATATACATTTACGAGGGTACAGGAATTTTCTTAAAATCTGATTATTCCTAGCCCCATTAATAGGAGCCACCCTTGATGCAATAAGAGGATAACTAACTGCTGAACATGGAATCTGCATCTTCCTTGCTCACCACATGAGCAGTTACAGGATCTCAACAGAGGCTTCCAAGCCTGTTCTCAGGACTCTCTTTAAGATGACATGGGAACCAAGAAACAGAGCCTTGATTACTGAGACAAAAGTAGTCTCTAAAAATCCACCATTGCCAACCACCACATGATGTCTTGACAAGGGAACAAAAGGTCTAGCAAATTTTCCCAAAATCTTCATTCCAGAGGGAATTTACATATGGGTGTTAGTTGAAGTTGTCTGGGTTGCAATGGAAACAATTCCTTCCCAAATTCCTTCAAGTATTGGATTCTCTTCTTGCTAAACTTCACCCCTCAACCATCCTCAAATAAAACTTGCCAGGCATGGATTTTTTCATAGGTCAAGCCTTATCTTGTGGAACCTGACACCACTGGGCTAAATGTCAACTTGCCTCATGTTAGATTCAGGAACTAGGGTCACCTTTTCAGTATCATGGTACTGCAATACATTAAGCCTTAAGACATATGCTTCCATGGCAGAACATTTGTCACTATCCACTCTGCCTCTGACACACTGCGGAATGTAAGAAAATGTGTTTCAAAATGACTTGAGACATTCAGTTTAGACCTTGCAGGTGAATGATCCTTCCCCTCAAGGTAGAATGAGAAACTCACAACTTCCTTCAAACAGACTCTAAAATCTCTGTGAGGTTGTCTGTATACTGTGCTTTTTAAAATAACTTGAGGAGCTCAAGCATAGTGTTGGCAGGTCCAGAGAGTTGAGGTTAAAGGCATATATGCACTGGCTGCTTTTTCTAGATAAAGAATTAAGCCTGTCTTGGGACAAGTTGCTACTTTGTGTTTTCCATGTTTTTTGTAGCAAATTAGCCAAGAGAGCTTTTGGGGGTGGGGCATCTTCATAGACAAGTGGCTGTAGATAGGAATTGTGAGAGAACATACTTCATGATCAGCTGTGCCCTTGACACTCTTAAGAATTCTGAGATACTGGAGTATGGAAATGGGCTTTATTAATGAGAGTACTTACACAAATTCTCTCTCCATAAATTTTGAAATAAAGAAGGGCAATCATGAGCCTTGACATCTTGATCTTTCCTCCTACAGAGAAGTCAATTTTCAAGCTTACAAAGAAGGTTGCCCTTGAGTCCTTGGAAGACCATTGGATGCTGCAGCTCTCTCCATTTCCATGGGCCCTTTTCTAACCTGGAGGCAGTGTTGGTGAGCCTGGTAAGAACTGGGTCTGGGTGATATATAATCATAAGTGGCTGTGTTTTCCCAGCCTGGGTCAATGATGACAACCCAATGTCATGAAGAGAGGTGATGACATCAAAATAAGCCTGTAGGTGTACGCTGAGGCCCGCCCAGGAGGACAGGGTTACAGGAGGTTCTTTAAGTCTTTGGACACCTCTTGGGGGACTTGCCTGAAGTACTCAAATGGCCTTGTCCTTTGACACCTTCTGAGAAATTTTCAAAATCCTTGTTCTCCTTTGCTGGGAAACACTGCTTACTAACAATCACTAAGTCTTTTACTCAAACTTGTGTACAATCTGCATGGCATCCACATTGCTTATGCCCCTGTCTTTTCTGGTGTTTTGCAGTCATGTGGCATGCCTTCTTGGAGCCAAAACAATCAGAGATGTCAGGTAAGTGGAATCATCTGTGCTAATGTCTTCCCTTCTCTATAGCTTGTGCCTTTGTGTATTACAGTGTGAGGCTCAGCCAAACTCAAGTGCTTAAGGATAGCTAAACAATAAATCCAAACACGCCAGAAGATTTTCGATTGTGGGTTAAGTTCTACCATGTAGACATATACATTTACGAGGGTACAGGAATTTTCTTAAAATCTGATTATTCCTAGCCCCATTAATAGGAGCCACCCTTGATGCAATAAGAGGATAACTAACTGCTGAACATGGAATCTGCATCTTCCTTGCTCACCACATGAGCAGTTACAGGATCTCAACAGAGGCTTCCAAGCCTGTTCTCAGGACTCTCTTTAAGATGACATGGGAACCAAGAAACAGAGCCTTGATTACTGAGACAAAAGTAGTCTCTAAAAATCCACCATTGCCAACCACCACATGATGTCTTGACAAGGGAACAAAGGTCTAGCAAATTTTCCCAAAATCTTCATTCCAGAGGGAATTTACATATGGGTGTTAGTTGAAGTTGTCTGGGTTGCAATGGAAACAATTCCTTCCCAAATTCCTTCAAAGTATTGGATTCTCTTCTTGCTAAACTTCACCCCTCAACCATCCTCAAATAAAACTTGCCAGGCATGGATTTTTTCATAGGTCAAGCCTTATCTTGTGGAACCTGACACCACTGGGCTAAATGTCAACTTGCCTCATGTTAGATTCAGGAACTAGGGTCACCTTTTCAGTATCATGGTACTGCAATACATTAAGCCTTAAGACATATGCTTCCATGGCAGAAAATTTGTCACTATCCACTCTGCCTCTGACACACTGCGGAATGTAAGAAAATGTGTTTCAAAATGACTTGAGACATTCAGTTTAGACCTTGCAGGTGAATGATCCTTCCCCTCAAGGTAGAATGAGAAACTCACAACTTCCTTCAAACAGACTCTAAAATCTCTGTGAGGTTGTCTGTATACTGTGCTTTTTAAAATAACTTGAGGAGCTCAAGCATAGTGTTGGCAGGTCCAGAGAGTTGAGGTTAAAGGCATATATGCACTGGCTGCTTTTTCTAGATAAAGAATTAAGCCTGTCTGGGACAAGTTGCTACTTTGTGTTTTGCATGTTTCTTGGAGCAAATTAGCCAAGAGAGCTTTTGGGGGTGGGGCATCTTCATAGACAAGTGGCTGTAGATAGGAATTGTGAGAGAACATACTTCATGATCAGCTGTGCCCTTGACACTCTTAAGAATTCTGAGATACTGGAGTATGGAAATGGGCTTTATTAATGAGAGTACTTACACAAATTCTCTCTCCATAAATTTTGAAATAAAGAAGGGCAATCATGAGCCTTGACATCTTGATCTTTCCTCCTACAGAGAAGTCAATTTTCAAGCTTACAAAGAAGGTTGCCCTTGAGTCCTTGGAAGACCATTGGATGCTGCAGCTCTCTCCATTTCCATGGGCCCTTTTCTAACATGGAGGCAGTGTTGGTGAGCCTGGTAAGAACTGGGTCTGGGTGATATATAATCATAAGTGGCTGTGTTTTCCCAGCCTGGGTCAATGATGACAACCCAATGTCATGAAGAGAGGTGATGACATCAAAATAAGCCTGTAGGTGTACGCTGAGGCCCGCCCAGGAGGACAGGGTTACAGGAGGTTCTTTAAGTCTTTGGACACCTCTTGGGGGACTTGCCTGAAGTACTCAAATGGCCTTGTCCTTTGACACCTTCTGAGAAATTTTCAAAATCCTTGTTCTCCTTTGCTGGGAAACACTGCTTACTAACAATCACTAAGTCTTTTACTCAACTTGTGTACAATCTGCATGGCATCCACATTGCTTATGCCCCTGTCTTTTCTGGTGTTTTGCAGTCATGTGGCATGCCTTCTTGGAGCCAAAACAATCAGAGATGTCAGGTAAGTGGAATCATCTGTGCTAATGTCTTCCCTTCTCTATAGCTTGTGCCTTTGTGTATTACAGTGTGAGGCTCAGCCAAACTCAAGTGCTTAAGGATAGCTAAACAATAAATCCAAACACGCCAGAAGATTTTCGATTGTGGGTTAAGTTCTACCATGTAGACATATACATTTACGAGGGTACAGGAATTTTCTTAAAATCTGATTATTCCTAGCCCCATTAATAGGAGCCACCCTTGATGCAATAAGAGGATAACTAACTGCTGAACATGGAATCTGCATCTTCCTTGCTCACCACATGAGCAGTTACAGGATCTCAACAGAGGCTTCCAAACCTGTTCTCAGGACTCTCTTTAAGATGACATGGGAACCAAGAAACAGAGCCTTGATTACTGAGACAAAAGTAGTCTCTAAAAATCCACCATTGCCAACCACCACATGATGTCTTGACAAGGGAACAAAGGTCTAGCAAATTTTCCCAAAATCTTCATTCCAGAGGGAATTTACATATGGGTGTTAGTTGAAGTTGTCTGGGTTGCAATGGAAACAATTCCTTCCCAAATTCCTTCAAAGTATTGGATTCTCTTCTTGCTAAACTTCACCCCTCAACCATCCTCAAATAAAACTTGCCAGGCATGGATTTTTTTCATAGGTCAAGCCTTATCTTGTGGAACCTGACACCACTGGGCTAAATGTCAACTTGCCTCATGTTAGATTCAGGAACTAGGGTCACCTTTTCAGTATCATGGTACTGCAATACATTAAGCCTTAAGACATATGCTTCCATGGCAGAACATTTGTCACTATCCACTCTGCCTCTGACACACTGCGGAATGTAAGAAAATGTGTTTCAAAATGACTTGAGACATTCAGTTTAGACCTTGCAGGTGAATGATCCTTCCCCTCAAGGTAGAATGAGAAACTCACAACTTCCTTCAAACAGACTCTAAAATCTCTGTGAGGTTGTCTGTATACTGTGCTTTTTAAAATAACTTGAGGAGCTCAAGCAATAGTGTTGGCAGGTCCAGAGAGTTGAGGTTAAAGGCATATATGCACTGGCTGCTTTTTCTAGATAAAGAATTAAGCCTGTCTTGGGACAAGTTGCTACTTTGTGTTTTGCATGTTTCTTGGAGCAAATTAGCCAAGAGAGCTTTTGGGGGTGGGGCATCTTCATAGACAAGTGGCTGTAGATAGGAATTGTGAGAGAACATACTTCATGATCAGCTGTGCCCTTGACACTCTTAAGAATTCTGAGATACTGGAGTATGGAAATGGGCTTTATTAATGAGAGTACTTACACAAATTCTCTCTCCATAAATTTTGAAATAAAGAAGGGCAATCATGAGCCTTGACATCTTGATCTTTCCTCCTACAGAGAAGTCAATTTTCAAGCTTACAAAGAAGGTTGCCCTTGAGTCCTTGGAAGACCATTGGATGCTGCAGCTCTCTCCATTTCCATGGGCCCTTTTCTAACATGGAGGCAGTGTTGGTGAGCCTGGTAAGAACTGGGTCTGGGTGATATATAATCATAAGTGGCTGTGTTTTCCCAGCCTGGGTCAATGATGACAACCCAATGTCATGAAGAGAGGTGATGACATCAAAATAAGCCTGTAGGTGTACGCTGAGGCCCGCCCAGGAGGACAGGGTTACAGGAGGTTCTTTAAGTCTTTGGACACCTCTTGGGGGACTTGCCTGAAGTACTCAAATGGCCTTGTCCTTTGACACCTTCTGAGAAATTTTCAAAATCCTTGTTCTCCTTTGCTGGGAAACACTGCTTACTAACAATCACTAAGTCTTTTACTCAACTTGTGTACAATCTGCATGGCATCCACATTGCTTATGCCCCTGTCTTTTCTGGTGTTTTGCAGTCATGTGGCATGCCTTCTTGGAGCCAAAACAATCAGAGATGTCAGGTAAGTGGAATCATCTGTGCTAATGTCTTCCCTTCTCTATAGCTTGTGCCTTTGTGTATTACAGTGTGAGGCTCAGCCAAACTCAAGTGCTTAAGGATAGCTAAACAATAAATCCAAACACGCCAGAAGATTTTCGATTGTGGGTTAAGTTCTACCATGTAGACATATACATTTACGAGGGTACAGGAATTTTCTTAAAATCTGATTATTCCTAGCCCCATTAATAGGAGCCACCCTTGATGCAATAAGAGGATAACTAACTGCTGAACATGGAATCTGCATCTTCCTTGCTCACCACATGAGCAGTTACAGGATCTCAACAGAGGCTTCCAAGCCTGTTCTCAGGACTCTCTTTAAGATGACATGGGAACCAAGAAACAGAGCCTTGATTACTGAGACAAAAGTAGTCTCTAAAAATCCACCATTGCCAACCACCACATGATGTCTTGACAAGGGAACAAAGGTCTAGCAAATTTTCCCAAAATCTTCATTCCAGAGGGAATTTACATATGGGTGTTAGTTGAAGTTGTCTGGGTTGCAATGGAAACAATTCCTTCCCAAATTCCTTCAAAGTATTGGATTCTCTTCTTGCTAAACTTCACCCCTCAACCATCCTCAAATAAAACTTGCCAGGCATGGATTTTTTCATAGGTCAAGCCTTATCTTGTGGAACCTGACACCACTGGGCTAAATGTCAACTTGCCTCATGTTAGATTCAGGAACTAGGGTCACCTTTTCAGTATCATGGTACTGCAATACATTAAGCCTTAAGACATATGCTTCCATGGCAGAACATTTGTCACTATCCACTCTGCCTCTGACACACTGCGGAATGTAAGAAAATGTGTTTCAAAATGACTTGAGACATTCAGTTTAGACCTTGCAGGTGAATGATCCTTCCCCTCAAGGTAGAATGAGAAACTCACAACTTCCTTCAAACAGACTCTAAAATCTCTGTGAGGTTGTCTGTATACTGTGCTTTTTAAAATAACTTGAGGAGCTCAAGCAAAGTGTTGGCAGGTCCAGAGAGTTGAGGTTAAAGGCATATATGCACTGGCTGCTTTTTCTAGATAAAGAATTAAGCCTGTCTTGGGACAAGTTGCTACTTTGTGTTTTGCATGTTTCTTGGAGCAAATTAGCCAAGAGAGCTTTTGGGGGTGGGGCATCTTCATAGACAAGTGGCTGTAGATAGGAATTGTGAGAGAACATACTTCATGATCAGCTGTGCCCTTGACACTCTTAAGAATTCTGAGATACTGGAGTATGGAAATGGGCTTTATTAATGAGAGTACTTACACAAATTCTCTCTCCATAAATTTTGAAATAAAGAAGGGCAATCATGAGCCTTGACATCTTGATCTTTCCTCCTACAGAGAAGTCAATTTTCAAACTTACAAAGAAGGTTGCCCTTGAGTCCTTGGAAGACCATTGGATGCTGCAGCTCTCTCCATTTCCATGGGCCCTTTTCTAACATGGAGGCAGTGTTGGTGAGCCTGGTAAGGAACTGGGTCTGGGTGATATATAATCATAAGTGGCTGTGTTTTCCCAGCCTGGGTCAATGATGACAACCCAATGTCATGAAGAGAGGTGATGACATCAAAATAAGCCTGTAGGTGTACGCTGAGGCCCTGCCCAGGAGGACAGGGTTACAGGAGGTTCTTTAAGTCTTTGGACACCTCTTGGGGACTTGCCTGAAGTACTCAAATGGCCTTGTCCTTTGACACCTTCTGAGAAATTTTCAAAATCCTTGTTCTCCTTTGCTGGGAAACACTGCTTACTAACAATCACTAAGTCTTTTACTCAACTTGTGTACAATCTGCATGGCATCCACATTGCTTATGCCCCTGTCTTTTCTGGTGTTTTGCAGTCATGTGGCATGCCTTCTTGGAGCCAAAACAATCAGAGATGTCAGGTAAGTGGAATCATCTGTGCTAATGTCTTCCCTTCTCTATAGCTTGTGCCTTTGTGTATTACAGTGTGAGGCTCAGCCAAACTCAAGTGCTTAAGGATAGCTAAACAATAAATCCAAACACGCCAGGAGATTTTCGATTGTGGGTTAAGTTCTACCATGTAGACATATACATTTACGAGGGTACAGGAATTTTCTTAAAATCTGATTATTCCTAGCCCCATTAATAGGAGCCACCCTTGATGCAATAAGAGGATAACTAACTGCTGAACATGGAATCTGCATCTTCCTTGCTCACCACATGAGCAGTTACAGGATCTCAAGAGAGGCTTCCAAGCCTGTTCTCAGGACTCTCTTTAAGATGACATGGGAACCAAGAAACAGAGCCTTGATTACTGAGACAAAAGTAGTCTCTAAAAATCCACCATTGCCAACCACCACATGATGTCTTGACAAGGGAACAAAGGTCTAGCAAATTTTCCCAAAATCTTCATTCCAGAGGGAATTTACATATGGGTGTTAGTTGAAGTTGTCTGGGTTGCAATGGAAACAATTCCTTCCCAAATTCCTTCAAAGTATTGGATTCTCTTCTTGCTAAACTTCACCCCTCAACCATCCTCAAATAAAACTTGCCAGGCATGGATTTTTTCATAGGTCAAGCCTTATCTTGTGGAACCTGACACCACTGGGCTAAATGTCAACTTGCCTCATGTTAGATTCAGGAACTAGGGTCACCTTTTCAGTATCATGGTACTGCAATACATTAAGCCTTAAGACATATGCTTCCATGGCAGAACATTTGTCACTATCCACTCTGCCTCTGACACACTGCGGAATGTAAGAAAATGTGTTTCAAAATGACTTGAGACATTCAGTTTAGACCTTGCAGGTGAATGATCCTTCCCCTCAAGGTAGAATGAGAAACTCACAACTTCCTTCAAACAGACTCTAAAATCTCTGTGAGGTTGTCTGTATACTGTGCTTTTTAAAATAACTTGAGGAGCTCAAGCATAGTGTTGGCAGGTCCAGAGAGTTGAGGTTAAAGGCATATATGCACTGGCTGCTTTTTCTAGATAAAGAATTAAGCCTGTCTTGGGACAAGTTGCTACTTTGTGTTTTGCATGTTTCTTGGAGCAAATTAGCCAAGAGAGCTTTTGGGGGTGGGGCATCTTCATAGACAAGTGGCTGTAGATAGGAATTGTGAGAGAACATACTTCATGATCAGCTGTGCCCTTGACACTCTTAAGAATTCTGAGATACTGGAGTATGGAAATGGGCTTTATTAATGAGAGTACTTACACAAATTCTCTCTCCATAAATTTTGAAATAAAGAAGGGCAATCATGAGCCTTGACATCTTGATCTTTCCTCCTACAGAGAAGTCAATTTTCAAGCTTACAAAGAAGGTTGCCCTTGAGTCCTTGGAAGACCATTGGATGCTGCAGCTCTCTCCATTTCCATGGGCCCTTTTCTAACCTGGAGGCAGTGTTGGTGAGCCTGGTAAGAACTGGGTCTGGGTGATATATAATCATAAGTGGCTGTGTTTTCCCAGCCTGGGTCAATGATGACAACCCAATGTCATGAAGAGAGGTGATGACATCAAAATAAGCCTGTAGGTGTACGCTGAGGCCCGCCCAGGAGGACAGGGTTACAGGAGGTTCTTTAAGTCTTTGGACACCTCTTGGGGGACTTGCCTGAAGTACTCAAATGGCCTTGTCCTTTGACACCTTCTGAGAAATTTTCAAAATCCTTGTTCTCCTTTGCTGGGAAACACTGCTTACTAACAATCACTAAGTCTTTTACTCAACTTGTGTACAATCTGCATGGCATCCACATTGCTTATGCCCCTGTCTTTTCTGGTGTTTTGCAGTCATGTGGCATGCCTTCTTGGAGCCAAAACAATCAGAGATGTCAGGTAAGTGGAATCATCTGTGCTAATGTCTTCCCTTCTCTATAGCTTGTGCCTTTGTGTATTACAGTGTGAGGCTCAGCCAAACTCAAGTGCTTAAGGATAGCTAAACAATAAATCCAAACACGCCAGAAGATTTTCGATTGTGGGTTAAGTTCTACCATGTAGACATATACATTTACGAGGGTACAGGAATTTTCTTAAAATCTGATTATTCCTAGCCCCATTAATAGGAGCCACCCTTGATGCAATAAGAGGATAACTAACTGCTGAACATGGAATCTGCATCTTCCTTGCTCACCACATGAGCAGTTACAGGATCTCAACAGAGGCTTCCAAGCCTGTTCTCAGGACTCTCTTTAAGATGTCATGGGAACCAAGAAACAGAGCCTTGATTACTGAGACAAAAGTAGTCTCTAAAAATCCACCATTGCCAACCACCACATGATGTCTTGACAAGGGAACAAAGGTCTAGCAAATTTTCCCAAAATCTTCATTCCAGAGGGAATTTACATATGGGTGTTAGTTGAAGTTGTCTGGGTTGCAATGGAAACAATTCCTTCCCAAATTCCTTCAAAGTATTGGATTCTCTTCTTGCTAAACTTCACCCCTCAACCATCCTCAAATAAAACTTGCCAGGCATGGATTTTTTCATAGGTCAAGCCTTATCTTGTGGAACCTGACACCACTGGGCTAAATGTCAACTTGCCTCATGTTAGATTCAGGAACTAGGGTCACCTTTTCAGTATCATGGTACTGCAATACATTAAGCCTTAAGACATATGCTTCCATGGCAGAACATTTGTCACTATCCACTCTGCCTCTGACACACTGCAGAATGTAAGAAAATGTGTTTCAAAATGACTTGAGACATTCAGTTTAGACCTTGCAGGTGAATGATCCTTCCCCTCAAGGTAGAATGAGAAACTCACAACTTCCTTCAAACAGACTCTAAAATCTCTGTGAGGTTGTCTGTATACTGTGCTTTTTAAAATAACTTGAGGAGCTCGAGCAAAGTGTTGGCACGTCCAGAGTGTTGAGGTTAAAGGCATGTATGCACTGGCTGCTTTTTCTAGATAAAGAATTAAGCCTGTCTTGGGACAAGTTGCTACTTTGTGTTTTCCATGTTTTTGTAGCAAATTAGCCAAGAGAGCTTTTGGGGGTGGAGCTTCTTCATAGACAAGTGGCTGTAGATAGGAATTGTGAGAGAACATACTTCATGATCAGCTGTGCCCTTGACACTCTTAAGAATTCTGAGATACTGGAGTATGGAAATGGGCTTTATCAATGAGAGTACTTACACAAATTCTCTCTCCATAAATTTTGAAATAAAGAAGGGCAATCATGAGCCTTGACATCTTGATCTTTCCTCCTACAGAGAAGTCAATTTTCAAACTTACAAAGAAGGTTGCCCTTGAGTCCTTGGAAGACCATTGGATGCTGCAGCTCTCTCCATTTCCATGGGCCCTTTTCTAACATGGAGGCAGTGTTGGTGAGCCTGGTAAGAACTGGGTCTGGGTGATATATAATCATAAGTGGCTGTGTTTTCCCAGCCTGGGTCAATGATGACAACCTAATGTCATGAAGAGAGGTGATGACATCAAAATAAGCCTGTAGGTGTACGCTGAGGCCTGCCCAGGAGGACAGGGTTACAGGAGGTTCTTTAAGTCTTTGGACACCTCTTGGGGGACTTGCCTGAAGTACTCAAATGGCCTTGTCCTTTGACACCTTCTGAGAAATTTCAAAATCCTTGTTCTCCTTTGCTGGGAAACACTGCTTACTAACAATCACTAAGTCTTTTACTCAACTTGTGTACAATCTGCATGGCATCCACATTGCTTATGCCCCTGTCTTTTCTGGTGTTTTGCAGTCATGTGGCATGCCTTCTTGGAGCCAAAACAATCAGAGATGTCAGGTAAGTGGAATCATCTGTGCTAATGTCTTCCCTTCTCTATAGCTTGTGCCTTTGTGTATTACAGTGTGAGGCTCAGCCAAACTCAAGTGCTTAAGGATAGCTAAACAATAAATCCAAACACGCCAGAAGATTTTCGATTGTGGGTTAAGTTCTACCATGTAGACATATACATTTACGAGGGTACAGGAATTTTCTTAAATCTGATTATTCCTAGCCCCATTAATAGGAGCCACCCTTGATGCAATAAGAGGATAACTAACTGCTGAACATGGAATCTGCATCTTCCTTGCTCACCACATGAGCAGTTACAGGATCTCAACAGAGGCTTCCAAACCTGTTCTCAGGACTCTCTTTAAGATGACATGGGAACCAAGAAACAGAGCCTTGATTACTGAGACAAAAGTAGTCTATAAAAATCCACCATTGCCAACCACCACATGATGTCTTGACAAGGGAACAAAGGTCTAGCAAATTTTCCCAAAATCTTCATTCCAGAGGGAATTTACATATGGGTGTTAGTTGAAGTTGTCTGGGTTGCAATGGAAACAATTCCTTCCCAAATTCCTTCAAAGTATTGGATTCTCTTCTTGCTAAACTTCACCCCTCAACCATCCTCAAATAAAACTTGCCAGGCATGGATTTTTTCATAGGTCAAGCCTTATCTTGTGGAACCTGACACCACTGGGCTAAATGTCAACTTGCCTCATGTTAGATTCAGGAACTAGGGTCACCTTTTCAGTATCATGGTACTGCAATACATTAAGCCTTAAGACATATGCTTCCATGGCAGAACATTTGTCACTATCCACTCTGCCTCTGACACACTGCGGAATGTAAGAAAATGTGTTTCAAAATGACTTGAGACATTCAGTTTAGAACTTGCAGGTGAATGATCCTTCCCCTCAAGGTAGAATGAGAAACTCACAACTTCCTTCAAACAGACTCTAAAATCTCTGTGAGGTTGTCTGTATACTGTGCTTTTTAAAATAACTTGAGGAGCTCAAGCAAAGTGTTGGCAGGTCCAGAGAGTTGAGGTTAAAGGCATATATGCACTGGCTGCTTTTTCTAGATAAAGAATTAAGCCTGTCTTGGGACAAGTTGCTACTTTGTGTTTTGCATGTTTCTTGGAGCAAATTAGCCAAGAGAGCTTTTGGGGGTGGGGCATCTTCATAGACAAGTGGCTGTAGATAGGAATTGTGAGAGAACATACTTCATGATCAGCTGTGCCCTTGACACTCTTAAGAATTCTGAGATACTGGAGTATGGAAATGGGCTTTATTAATGAGAGTACTTACACAAATTCTCTCTCCATAAATTTTGAAATAAAGAAGGGCAATCATGAGCCTTGACATCTTGATCTTTCCTCCTACAGAGAAGTCAATTTTCAAGCTTACAAAGAAGGTTGCCCTTGAGTCCTTGGAAGACCATTGGATGCTGCAGCTCTCTCCATTTCCATGGGCCCTTTTCTAACATGGAGGCAGTGTTGGTGAGCCTGGTAAGAACTGGGTCTGGGTGATATATAATCATAAGTGGCTGTGTTTTCCCAGCCTGGGTCAATGATGACAACCTAATGTCATGAAGAGAGGTGATGACATCAAAATAAGCCTGTAGGTGTACGCTGAGGCCTGCCCAGGAGGACAGGGTTACAGGAGGTTCTTTAAGTCTTTGGACACCTCTTGGGGGACTTGCCTGAAGTACTCAAATGGCCTTGTCCTTTGACACCTTCTGAGAAATTTTCAAAATCCTTGTTCTCCTTTGCTGGGAAACACTGTTTACTAACAATCACTAAGTCTTTTACTCAACTTGTGTACAATCTGCATGGCATCCACATTGCTTATGCCCCTGTCTTTTCTGGTGTTTTGCAGTCATGTGGCATGCCTTCTTGGAGCCAAAACAATCAGAGATGTCAGGTAAGTGGAATCATCTGTGCTAATGTCTTCCCTTCTCTATAGCTTGTGCCTTTGTGTATTACAGTGTGAGGCTCAGCCAAACTCAAGTGCTTAAGGATAGCTAAACAATAAATCCAAACACGCCAGAAGATTTTCGATTGTGGGTTAAGTTCTACCATGTAGACATATACATTTACGAGGGTACAGGAATTTTCTTAAAATCTGATTATTCCTAGCCCCATTAATAGGAGCCACCCTTGATGCAATAAGAGGATAACTAACTGCTGAACATGGAATCTGCATCTTCCTTGCTCACCACATGAGCAGTTACATGATCTCAACAGAGGCTTCCAAGCCTGTTCTCAGGACTCTCTTTAAGATGACATGGGAACCAAGAAACAGAGCCTTGATTACTGAGACAAAAGTAGTCTATAAAAATCCACCATTGCCAACCACCACATGATGTCTTGACAAGGGAACAAAGGTCTAGCAAATTTTCCCAAAATCTTCATTCCAGAGGGAATTTACATATGGGTGTTAGTTGAAGTTGTCTGGGTTGCAATGGAAACAATTCCTTCCCAAATTCCTTCAAAGTATTGGATTCTCTTCTTGCTAAACTTCACCCCTCAACCATCCTCAAATAAAACTTGCCAGGCATGGATTTTTTCATAGGTCAAGCCTTATCTTGTGGAACCTGACACCACTGGGCTAAATGTCAACTTGCCTCATGTTAGATTCAGGAACTAGGGTCACCTTTTCAGTATCATGGTACTGCAATACATTAAGCCTTAAGACATATGCTTCCATGGCAGAAAATTTGTCACTATCCACTCTGCCTCTGACACACTGCGGAATGTAAGAAAATGTGTTTCAAAATGACTTGAGACATTCAGTTTAGACCTTGCAGGTGAATGATCCTCCCCTCAAGGTAGAATGAGAAACTCACAACTTCCTTCAAACAGACTCTAAAATCTCTGTGAGGTTGTCTGTATACTGTGCTTTTTAAAATAACTTGAGGAGCTCAAGCAAAGTGTTGGCAGGTCCAGAGAGTTGAGGTTAAAGGCATATATGTACTGGCTGCTTTTTCTAGATAAAGAATTAAGCCTGTCTTGGGACAAGTTGCTACTTTGTGTTTTGCATGTTTCTTGGAGCAAATTAGCCAAGAGAGCTTTTGGGGGTGGGGCATCTTCATAGACAAGTGGCTGTAGATAGGAATTGTGAGAGAACATACTTCATGATCAGCTGTGCCCTTGACACTCTTAAGAATTCTGAGATACTGGAGTATGGAAATGGGCTTTATTAATGAGAGTACTTACACAAATTCTCTCTCCATAAATTTTGAAATAAAGAAGGGCAATCATGAGCCTTGACATCTTGATCTTTCCTCCTACAGAGAAGTCAATTTTCAAGCTTACAAAGAAGGTTGCCCTTGAGTCCTTGGAAGACCATTGGATGCTGCAGCTCTCTCCATTTCCATGGGCCCTTTTCTAACATGGAGGCAGTGTTGGTGAGCCTGGTAAGAACTGGGTCTGGGTGATATATAATCATAAGTGGCTGTGTTTTCCCAGCCTGGGTCAATGATGACAACCCAATGTCATGAAGAGAGGTGATGACATCAAAATAAGCCTGTAGGTGTACGCTGAGGCCCGCCCAGGAGGACAGGGTTACAGGAGGTTCTTTAAGTCTTTGGACACCTCTTGGGGGACTTGCCTGAAGTACTCAAATGGCCTTGTCTTTGACACCTTCTGAGAAATTTTCAAAATCCTTGTTCTCCTTTGCTGCTAAACACTGCTTACTAACATCACTAAGTCTTTTACTCACTTGTGTACATCTGCATGGCATCCACATTGCTTATGCCCCTGTCTTTTCTGGTGTTTTGCAGTCATGTGGCATGCCTTCTTGGAGCCAAAACAATCAGAGATGTCAGTAAGTGGAATCATCTGTGCTAATGTCTTCCCTTCTCTATAGCTTGTGCCTTTGTGTATTACAGTGGAGGCTCAGCCAAACTCAAGTGCTTAAGGATAGCTAAACAATAAATCCAAACACGCCAGAAGATTTTTCGATTGTGGGTTAAGTTTCTACCATGTAGTGCCATATACATTACGAGGGTACAGGAATTTTCCTTAAAATATTTCTTATTCCTAGCCCCATTATAGATTACACTGCTGAACATGATGATAACATGCATGCAACATGCTAAGCATGACTCTTGATTAATACATGGATCCTTCCACAGGAGTCTATCCAGAGAGTGTTCCAGCCTGTTCTCAGGACTCTCTTTAAGATGACATGGGAAAAAAAGAAACTTGATTACTGAGAACAAAGTAGTCTCTAAAAATCCACCATTTGCCAACCAACATGATGTCTTGACAAGGGAAAAGGTTAGCAAATTTTCCAATTTTTCCCAAAATCTTCATTCCAGAGGAATTTTACATATGGGTGTTAGTTGATTTCTGGGTTGCAAATTCAATTCCTTCCCAAATCCCTTCAAAGTATTGGATTCTCTTCTTGCTAAACTTCACCCTCAAATCCTCAAATAAATTTGCCAGGCATGGATTTTTTCATAGGTCAAGCTTATCTTGTGGAACCTGACACCACTGGGCTAAATGTCAACTTGCCTCATGTTAGATTCAGGAACTAGGGTCACCTTTTCAGTATCATGGTACTGCAATACATTAATTAAGACATATGCTTCCATGGCAGAACATTTGTCACTATCCACTCTGCCTCTGACACACGACTGCAGAATGTAAGAAATGTGTTTCAAAATGACTTGAGACATTCAGTTTAGACCTTGCAGGTGAATGATCCTTCCCCTCAGGTAGAATGAGAAACTCACAACTTCCTTCAAACAGACTCTAAAATCTCTGTGAGGTTGTCTGTATACTGTGCTTTTTAAAATAACTTGAGCTCTCGAGCAAAGTGTTGGCACGTCCAGAGAGAGTTGAGGTTAAAGGCATATATGCACTGGCTGCTTTTTCTAGATAAAGAATTAAGCCTGTCTTGGGACAAGTTGCTACTTTGTGTTTTCCATGTTTCTTGTAGCAAATTAGCCAAGAGAGCTTTTGGGGTGGGGCTTCTTCATAGACAAGTGGCTGTAGATAGGAATTGTGAGAGAACATACTTCATGATCAGCTGTGCCCTTGAACACTCTTAAGAATTCTGAGATACTGGAGTATGGAAATGGGCTTTATTAATGAGAGTACTTACACAAATTCTCTCTCCATAAATTTTGAAATAAAGAAGGGCAATCATGAGCCTTGGCATCTTGTTCTTTCCTCCTACAGAGAAGTCAATTTTCAAGCTTACAAAGAAGGTTGCCCTTGAGTCCTTGGAAGACCATTGGATGCTGCAGCTCTCTCCATTTCCATGGGCCCTTTTCTAACCTGGAGGCAGTGTTGGTGAGCCTGGTAAGAACTGGGTCTGGGTGATATATAATCATAAGTGGCTGTGTTTTCCAGCCTGGGTCAATGATGACAACCCAATGTCATGAAGAGAGGTGATGACATCAAAATAAGCCTGTAGGTGTACGCTGAGGCCCGCCCAGGAGGACAGGGTTACAGGAGGTTCTTTAAGTCTTTGGACACCTCTTGGGGGGACTTGCCTGAAGTACTCAAATGGCCTTGTCCTTTGACACCTTCTGAGAAATTTTCAAAATCCTTGTTCTCCTTTGCTGGGAAACACTGCTTACTAACAATCACTAAGTCTTTTACTCAACTTGTGTACAATCTGCATGGCATCCACATTGCTTATTGCCCCTGTCTTTTCTGGTGTTTTGCAGTCATGTGGCATGCCTTCTTGGAGCCAAAACAATCAGAGATGTCAGGTAAGTGGAATCATCTGTGCTAATGTCTTCCCTTCTCTATAGCTTGTGCCATTGTGTATTACAGTGTGAGGCTCAGCCAAACTCAAGTGCTTAAGGATAGCTAAACAATAAATCCAAACACGCCAGGAGATTTTCAATTGTGGGTTAAGTTCTACCATGTAGACATATACATTTACGAGGGTACAGGAATTTTCTTAAAATCTGATTATTCCTAGCCCCATTAATAGGAGCCACCCTTGATGCAATAAGAGGATAACTAACTGCTGAACATGAAATCTGCATTTTCCTTGCTCACCACATTAGCAGTTACAGGATCTCAACAGAGGCTTCCAAGCCTGTTCTCAGGACTCTCTTTAAGATGACATGGGAACCAAGAAACAGAGCCTTGATTACTGAGACAAAAGTAGTCTATAAAAATCCACCATTGCCAACCACCACATGATGTCTTGACAAGGGAACAAGGTCTAGCAAATTTTCCCAAAATCTTCATTCCAGAGGGAATTTACATATGGGTGTTAGTTGAAGTTGTCTGGGTTGCAATGGAAACAATTCCTTCCCAAATTCCTTCAAAGTATTGGATTCTCTTCTTGCTAAACTTCACCCCTCAACCATCCTCAAATAAAAACTTGCCAGGCATGGATTTTTTCATAGGTCAAGCCTTATCTTGTGGAACCTGACACCACTGGGCTAAATGTCAACTTGCCTCATGTTAGATTCAGGAACTAGGGTCACCTTTTCAGTATCATGGTACTGCAATACATTAAGCCTTAAGACATATGCTTCCATGGCAGAAAATTTGTCACTATCCACTCTGCCTCTGACACACTGCGGAATGTAGAAAATGTGTTTCAAAATGACTTGAGACATTCAGTTTAGACCTTGCAGGTGAATGATCCTTCCCCTCAAGGTAGAATGAGAAACTCACAACTTCCTTCAAACAGAACTCTAAAATCTCTGTGAGGTTGTCTGTATACTGTGCTTTTTAAAATAACTTGAGGAGCTCAAGCATAGTGTTTGGCAGGTCCAGAGAGTTGAGGTTAAAGGCATATATGCACTGGCTGCTTTTTCTAGATAAAGAATTAAGCCTGTCTTGGGACAAGTTGCTACTTTGTGTTTTGCATGTTTCTTGGAGCAAATTAGCCAAGATGAGCTTTTGGGGGTGGGGCATCTTCATAGACAAGTGGCTGTAGATAGGAATTGTGAGAGAACATACTTCATGATCAGCTGTGCCCTTGACACTCTTAAGAATTCTGAGATACTGGAGTATGGAAATGGGCTTTATTAATGAGAGTACTTACACAAATTCTCTCTCCATAAATTTTGAAATAAAGAAGGGCAATCATGAGCCTTGACATCTTGATCTTTCCTCCTACAGAGAAAGTCAATTTTCAAGCTTACAAAGAAGGTTGCCCTTGAGTCCTTGGAAGACCATTGGATGCTGCAGCTCTCTCCATTTCCATGGGCCCTTTTCTAACATGGAGGCAGTGTTGGTGAGCCTGGTAAGAACTGGGTCTGGGTGATATATAATCATAAGTGGCTGTGTTTTCCCAGCCTGGGTCAATGATGACAACCCAATGTCATGAAGAGAGGTGATGACATCAAAATAAGCCTGTAGGTGTACTCTGAGGCCCGCCCAGGAGGACAGGGTTACAGGAGGTTCTTTAAGTCTTTGGACACCTCTTGGGGGACTTGCCTGAAGTACTCAAATGGCCTTGTCCTTTGACACCTTCTGAGAAATTTTCAAAATCCTTGTTCTCCTTTGCTGGGAAACACTGCTTACTAACAATCACTAAGTCTTTTACTCAACTTGTGTACAAGTCTGCATGGCATCCACATTGCTTATGCCCCTGTCTTTTCTGGTGTTTTGCAGTCATGTGGCATGCCTTCTTGGAGCCAAAACAATCAGAGATGTCAGGTAAGTGGAATCATCTGTGCTAATGTCTTCCCTTCTCTATAGCTTGTGCCTTTGTGTATTACAGTGTGAGGCTCAGCCAAACTCAAGTGCTTAAGGATAGCTAAACAATAAATCCAGACTCGCCAGAAGATTTTTCGATTGTGGGTTAAGTTCTACCATGTAGACATATACATTTACGAGGGTACAGGAATTTTCTTAAAATCTGATTATTCCTAGCCCCATTAATAGGAGCCACCCTTGATGCAATAAGAGGATAACTAACTGCTGAACATGGTATCTGCATCTTCCTTGCTCACCACATGAGCAGTTACAGGATCTCAACAGAGGCTTCCAAGCCTGTTCTCAGGACTATCTTTAAGATGACATGGGAACCAAGAAACAGAGCCTTGATTACTGAGACAAAAGTAGTCTATAAAAATCCACCATTGCCAACCACCACATGATGTCTTGACAAGGGAACAAAGGTCTAGCAAATTTTCCCAAAATCTTCATTCCAGAGGGAATTTACATATGGGTGTTAGTTGAAGTTGTCTGGGTTGCAATGGAAACAATTCCTTCCCAAATTCCTTCAAAGTATTGGATTCTCTTCTTGCTAAACTTCACCCCTCAACCATCCTCAAATAAAACTTGCCAGGCATGGATTTTTCATAGGTCAAGCCTTATCTTGTGGAACCTGACACCACTGGGCTAAATGTCAACTTGCCTCATGTTAGATTCAGGAACTAGGGTCACCTTTTCAGTATCATGGTACTGCAATACATTAAGCCTTAAGACATATGCTTCCATGGCAGAACATTTGTCACTATCCACTCTGCCTCTAACACACTGCAGAATGTAAGAAAATGTGTTTCAAAATGACTTGAGACATTCAGTTTAGAACCTTGCAGTGAATGATCCTTCCCTCAAGGTAGAATGAGAAACTCACAACTTCCTTCAAACAGACTCTAAAATCTCTGTGAGGTTGTCTGTATACTGTGCTTTTTTAAAATAAGTTGAGGAGCTCAAGCAAAGTGTTGGCCAGGTCCAGAGAGTTGAGGTTAAAGGCATATATGCACTGGCTGCTTTTTCTAGATAAAGAATTAAGCCTGTCTTGGGACAAGTTGCTACTTTGTGTTTTTGCATGTTTCTTGAGCAAATTAGCCAAGAGAGCTTTTGGGGGTGGGGCATCTTCATAGGACAAGTGGCTGTAGATAGGAATTGTAAGAGACATACTTCATGATCAGCTGTGGCCCTTGACACTCTTAAGAATTCTGAGATACTGGAGTATGGAAATGGGCTTTATTAATGAGAGTACTTACACAAATTCTCTCTCCATAAATTTTGAAATAAAGAAGGGCAATCATGAGCCTTGACATCTTGATCTTTCCTCCTACAGAGAAGTCAATTTTCAAGCTTACAAGAGAAGGTTGCCCTTGAGTCCTTGGAAGACCATTGGATGCTGCAGCTCTCTCCATTTCCATGGGCCCTTTTCTAACCTGGAGGCAGTGTTGGTGAGCCTGGTAAGAACTGGGTCTGGGTGATATATAATCATAAGTGGCTGTGTTTTCCCAGCCTGGGTCAATGATGACAACCCAATGTCATGAAGAGAGGTGATGACATCAAAATAAGCCTGTAGGTGTACGCTGAGGCCCGCCCAGGAGGACAGGGTTACAGGAGGTTCTTTAAGTCTTTGGACACCTCTTGGGGGGACTTGCCTGAAGTACTCAAATGGCCTTGTCCTTTGACACCTTCTGAGAAATTTTCAAAATCCTTGTTCTCCTTTGCTGGGAAACACTGCTTACTAACAATCACTATGTCTTTTACTCAACTTGTGTACAATCTGCATGGCATCCACATTGCTTATGCCCCTGTCTTTTCTGGTGTTTTGCAGTCATGTGGCATGCCTTCTTGGAGCCAAAACAATCAGAGATGTCAGGTAAGTGGAATCATCTGTGCTAATGTCTTCCCCTTCTCTATAGCTTGTCCCTTTGTGTATTACAGTGTGAGGCTCAGCCAAACTCAAGTGCTTAAGGATAGCTAAACAATAAATCCAGACTCGCCAGAAGATTTTCGATTGTGGGTTAAGTTCTACCATGTAGACATATACATTTACGAGGGTAAAGGAATTTTCTTAAAATCTGATTATTCCTAGCCCCATTAATAGGAGCCACCCTTGATGCAATAAGAGGATAACTAACTGCTGAACATGGTATCTGCATCTTCCTTGCTCACCACATGAGCAGTTACAAGATTTCAACAGAGGCTTCCAAGCCTGTTCTCAGGACTCTCTTTAAGATGACATGGGAACCAAGAAACAGAGCCTTGATTACTGAGACAAAAGTAGTCTCTAAAAATCCACCATTGCCAACCACCACATGATGTCTTGACAAGGGAACAAAGGTCTAGCAAATTTTCCCAAAATCTTCATTCCAGAGGGAATTTACATATGGGTGTTAGTTGAAGTTGTCTGGGTTGCAATGGAAACAATTCCTTCCCAAATTCCTTCAAAGTATTGGATTCTCTTCTTGCTAAACTTCACCCCTCAACCATCCTCAAATAAAACTTGCCAGGCATGGATTTTTTCATAGGTCAAGCCTTATCTTGTGGAACCTGACACCACTGGGCTAAATGTCAACTTGCCTCATGTTAGATTCAGGAACTAGGGTCACCTTTTCAGTATCATGGTACTGCAATACATTAAGCCTTAAGACATATGCTTCCATGGCAGAACATTTGTCACTATCCACTCTGCCTCTGACACACTGCGGAATGTAAGAAAATTGTGTTTCAAAATGACTTGAGACATTCAGTTTAGACCTTGCAGGTGAATGATACTTCCCTCAAGGTAGAATGAGAAACTCACAACTTCCTTCAAACAGACTCTAAAATCTCTGTGAGGTTGTCTGTATACTGTGCTTTTTAAAATAACTTGAGGAGCTCAAGCAAAGTGTTGGCAGGGTCCAGAGAGTTGAGGTTAAAGGCATATATGCACTGGCTGCTTTTTCTAGATAAAGAATTAAGCCTGTCTTGGGACAAGTTGCTACTTTGTGTTTTGCATGTTTCTTGGAGCAAATTAGCCAAGAGAGCTTTTGGGGGTGGGGCATCTTCATAGACAAGTGGCTGTAGATAGGAATTGTGAGAGAACATACTTCATGATCAGCTGTGCCCTTGACACTCTTAAGAATTCTGAGATACTGGAGTATGGAAATGGGCTTTATTAATGAGAGTACTTACACAAATTCTCTCTCCATAAATTTTGAAATAAAGAAGGGCAATCATGAGCCTTGACATCTTGATTCTTTCCTCCTACAGAGAAGTCAATTTCAAGCTTACAAAGAAGGTTGCCCTTGAGTCCTTGGAAGAACCATTGGATGCTGCAAGCTCTCTCCATTTCCATGGGCCCTTTTCTAACATGGAGGCAGTGTTGGTGAGCCTGGTAAGAACTGGGTCTGGGTGATATATAATCATAAGTGGCTGTGTTTTCCCAGCCTGGGTCAATGATGACAACCCAATGTCATGAAGAGAGGTGATGACATCAAAATAAGCCTGTAGGTGTACGCTGAGGCCCGCCCAGGAGGACAGGGTTACAGGAGGTTCTTTAAGTCTTGGACACCTCTTGGGGGACTTGCCTGAAGTACTCAAATGGCCTTGTCCTTTGACACCTTCTGAGAAATTTTCAAAATCCTTGTTCTCCTTTGCTGGGAAACACTGCTTACTAACAATCACTAAGTCTTTTACTCAACTTGTGTACAATCTGCATGGCATCCACATTGCTTATGCCCCTGTCTTTTCTGGTGTTTTGCAGTCATGTGGCATGCCTTCTTGGAGCCAAAAACAATCAGAGATGTCAGGTAAGTGGAATCATCTGTGCTAATGTCTTCCCTTCTCTATAGCTTGTCCCTTTGTGTATTACAGTGTGAGGCTCAGCCAAACTCAAGTGCTTAAGGATAGCTAAACAATAAATCCAGACTCGCCAGAAGATTTTCGATTGTGGGTTAAGTTCTACCATGTAGACATATACATTTACGAGGGTACAGGAATTTTCTTAAAATCTGATTATTCCTAGCCCCATTAATAGGAGCCACCCTTGATGCAATAAGAGGATAACTAACTGCTGAACATGGTAATCTGCATCTTCCTTGCTCACCACATGAGCAGTTACAGGATCTCAACAGAGGCTTCCAAGCCTGTTCTCAGGACTCTCTTTAAGATGACATGGGAACCAAGAAACAGAGCCTTGATTACTGAGACAAAAGTAGTCTATAAAAATCCACCATTGCCAACCACCACATGATGTCATTGACAAGGGACCAAAGGTCTAGCAAATTTTCCCAAAATCTTCATTCCAGAGGGAATTTACATATGGGTGTTAGTTGAAGTTGTCTGGGTTGCAATGGAAACAATTCCTTCCCAAATTCCTTCAAAGTATTGGATTCTTTTCTTGCTAAACTTCACCCCTCAACCATCCTCAAATAAAAACTTGCCAGGCATGGATTTTTTCATAGGTCAAGCCTTATCTTGTGGAACCTGACACCACTGGGCTAAATGTCAACTTGCCTCATGTTAGATTCAGGAACTAGGGTCACCTTTTCAGTATCATGGTACTGCAATACATTAAGCTTTAAGACATATGCTTCCATGCCAGAACATTTGTCACTATCCACTCTGCCTCTGACACACTGCAGAATGCAAGAAAATGTGTTTCAAAATGACTTGAGACATTCAGTTTAGACCTGGCAGGTGAATGATCCTTCCCCTCAAGGTAGAATGAGAAACTCACAACTTCCTTCAAACAGACTCTAAAATCTCTGTGAGGTTGTCTGTATACTGTGCTTTTTAAAATAAATTGAGGAGCTAGAGCAAAGTGTTGGAATGTCCAGAGTTGAGGTTAAAGGCATATATGAACTGGCTGCTTTTTCTAGATAAAGAATTAAGCCTGTCTTGGGACAAGTTGCTACTTTGTGTTTTCCATGTTTCTTGTAGCAAATTAGCCAAGAGAGCTTTGGGGGGTGGGGCTTCTTCATAGACAAGTGGCTGTAGATAGTAATTGTGAGAGAACATACTTCATGATCAGCTGTGCCCTTGACATTCTTAAGAATTCTGAGATACTGGAGTATGGAAATGGGCTTCATTAATGAGAGTACTTACACAAATTCTCTCTCCATAAATTTTGAAATAAAGAAGGGCAATCATGAGCCTTGACATCTTGATCTTTCCTCCTACAGAGAAGTCAATTTTCAAGCTTACAAAGAAGGTTGCCCTTGAGTCCTTGGAAGACCATTGGATGCTGCAGCTGTCTCCATTTCCATGGGCCCTTTTCTAACCTGGAGGCAGTGTTGGTGAGCCTGGTAAGAACTGGGTCTGGGTGATATGTAATCATAAGTGGCTGTGTTTTCCTAGCCTGGGTCAATGATGACAACCCAATGTCATGAAGAGAGGTGATGACATCAAAATAAGCCTCCAGGTGTACGCTGAGGCCCGCCCAGGAGGTCAGGGTTACAGGAGGTTCTTTAAGTCTTTGGACACCTCTTGGGGGACTTGCCTGAAGTACTCAAATGGCCTTGTCCTTTGACACCTTCTGAGAAATTTTCAAAATCCTTGTTCTCCTTTGCTGGGAAACACTGCTTACTAACAATCACTAAGTCTTTTACTCAACTTGTGTACAATCTGCATGGCATCCACATTGCTTATGCCCCTGTCTTTTCTGGTGTTTTGCAGTCATGTGGCATGCCTTCTTGGAGCCAAAACAATCAGAGATGTCAGGTAAGTGGAATCATCTGTGCTAATGTCTTCCCCTTCTCTATAGCTTGTGTCCTTTGTGTATTACAGTGTGAGGCTCAGCCAAACTCAAGTGCTTAAGGATAGCTAAACAATAAATCCAGACTCGCCAGAAGATTTTCGATTGTGGGTTAAGTTCTACCATGTAGACATATACATTTACGAGGGTACAGGAATTTTCTTAAAATCTGATTATTCCTAGCCCCATTATAGGAGCCACCCTTGATGCAATAAGAGGATAACTAACTGCTGAACATGGTATCTGCATCTTCCTTGCTCACCACATGAGCAGTTACAGGATCTCAACAGAGGCTTCCAAGCCTGTTCTCAGGACTCTCTTTAAGATGACATGGGAACCAAGAAACAGAGCCTTGATTACTGAGACAAAAGTAGTCTATAAAAATCCACCATTGCCAACCACCACATGATGTCTTGACAAGGGAACAAAGGTCTAGCAAATTTTCCCAAAATCTTCATTCCAAAGGGAATTTACATATGGGTGTTAGTTGAAGTTGTCTGGGTTGCAATGGAAACAATTCCTTCCCAAATTCCTTCAAAGTATTGGATTCTTTTCTTGCTAAACTTCACCCCTCAACCATCCTCAAATAAAACTTGCCAGGCATGGATTTTTTCATAGGTCAAGCCTTATCTTGTGGAACCTGACACCACTGGGCTAAATGTCAACTTGCCTCATGTTAGATTCAGGAACTAGGGTCACCTTTTCAGTATCATGTACTGCAATACATTAAGCCTTAAGACATATGCTTCCATGGCCAGAACATTTGTCACTATCCACTCTGCCTCTGACACACTGCAGAATGCAAGAAAATGTGTTTCAAAATGACTTGAGACATTCAGTTTAGACCTTGCAGGTGAATGATCCTTCCCCTCAAGGTAGAATGAGAAACTCACAACTTCCTTCAAACAGACTCTAAAATCTCTGTGAGGTTGTCTGTATACTGTGCTTTTTAAAATAAATTGAGGAGCTAGAGCAAAGTGTTGGAATGTCCAGAGAGTTGAGGTTAAAGGCATATATGCACTGGCTGCTTTTTCTGGATAAAGAATTAAGCCTGTCTTGGGACAAGTTGCTACTTTGTGTTTTCCATGTTTCTTGTAGCAAATTAGCCAAGAGAGCTTTGGGGGGTGGGGCTTCTTCATAGATAAGTGGCTGTAGATAGGAATTGTGAGAGAACATACTTCATGATCAGCTGTGCCCTTGACACTCTTAAGAATTCTGAGATACTGGAGTATGGAAATGGGCTTCATTAATGAGAGTACTTACACAAATTCTCTCTCCATAAATTTTGAAATAAAGAAGGGCAATCATGAGCCTTGACATCTTGATCTTTCCTCCTACAGAGAAGTCAATTTTCAAGCTTACAAAGAAGGTTGCCCTTGAGTCCTTGGAAGACCATTGGATGCTGCAGCTGTCTCCATTTCCATGGGCCCTTTTCTAACCTGGAGGCAGTGTTGGTGAGCCTGGTAAGAACTGGGTCTGGGTGATATATAATCATAAGTGGCTGTGTTTTCCCAGCCTGGGTCAATGATGACAACCCAATGTCATGAAGAGAGGTGATGACATCAAAATAAGCCTCCAGGTGTACGCTGAGGCCCGCCCAGGAGGACAGGGTTACAGGAGGTTCTTTAAGTCTTTGGACACCTCTTGGGGGACTTGCCTGAAGTACTCAAATGGCCTTGTCCTTTGACACCTTCTGAGAAATTTTCAAAATCCTTGTTCTCCTTTGCTGGGAAACACTGCTTACTAACAATCACTAAGTCTTTTACTTCAACTTGTGTACAATCTGCATGGCATCCACATTGCTTATGCCCCTGTCTTTTCTGGTGTTTTGCAGTCATGTGGCATGCCTTCTTGGAGCCAAAACAATCAGAGATGTCAGGTAAGTGGAATCATCTGTGCTAATGTCTTCCCTTCTCTATAGCTTGTCCCTTTGTGTATTACAGTGTGAGGCTCAGCCAAACTCAAGTGCTTAAGGATAGCTAAACAATAAATCCAGACTCGCCAGAAGATTTTCGATTGTGGGTTAAGTTCTACCATGTAGATATATACATTTACGAGGGTACAGGAATTTTTTTAAAATCTGATTATTCCTAGCCCCATTAATAGGAGCCACCCTTGATGCAATAAGAGGATAACTAACTGCTGAACATGGTATCTGCATCTTCCTTGCTCACCACATGAGCAGTTACAGGATCTCAACAGAGGCTTCCAAGCCTGTTCTCAGGACTCTCTTTAAGATGACATGGGAACCAAGAAACAGAGCCTTGATTACTGAGACAAAAGTAGTCTATAAAAATCCACCATTGCCAACCACCACATGATGTCTTGACAAGGGACCAAAAGTCTAGCAAATTTTCCCAAAATCTTCATTCCAGTGGGAATTTACATATGGGTGTTAGTTGAAGTTGTCTGGGTTGCAATGGAAACAATTCCTTCCCAAATTCCTTCAAAGTATTGGATTCTTTTCTTGCTAAACTTCACCCCTCAACCATCCTCAAATAAAACTTGCCAGGCATGGATTTTTTCATAGGTCAAAGCCTTATCTTGTGGAACCTGACACCACTGGGCTAAATGTCAACTTGCCTCATGTTAGATTCAGGAACTAGGGTCACCTTTTCAGTATCATGGTACTGCAATACATTAAGCCTTAAGACATATGCTTCCATGGCAGAACATTTGTCACTATCCACTCTGCCTCTGACACACTGCAGAATGCAAGAAAATGTGTTTCAAAATGACTTGAGACATTCAGTTTAGACCTGGCAGGTGAATGATCCTTCCCCTCAAGGTAGAATGAGAAACTCACAACTTCCTTCAAACAGACTCTAAAATCTCTGTGACGTTGTCTGTATACTGTGCTTTTTAAAATAAATTGAGGAGCTAGAGCAAAGTGTTGGAATGTCCAGAGAGTTGAGGTTAAAGGCATATATGCACTGGCTGCTTTTTCTAGATAAAGAATTAAGCCTGTCTTGGGACAAGTTGCTACTTTGTGTTTTCCATGTTTTCTTGTAGGCAAATTAGCCAAGAGAGCTTTGGGGGGTGGGGCTTCTTCATAGACAAGTGGCTGTAGATAGGAATTGTGAGAGAACATACTTCATGATCAGCTGTGCCCTTGACACTCTTAAGAATTCTGAGATACTGGAGTATGGAAATGGGCTTCATTAATGAGAGTACTTACACAAATTCTCTCTCCATAAATTTTGAAATAAAGAAGGGCAATCATGAGCCTTGACATCTTGATCTTTCCTCCTACAGAGAAGTCAATTTTCAAGCTTACAAAGAAGGTTGCCATTGAGTCCTTGGAAGACCATTGGATGCTGCAGCTCTCTCCATTTCCATGGGCCCTTTTCTAACCTGGAGGCAGTGTTGGTGAGCCTGGTAAGAACTGGGTCTGGGTGATAAGTAATCATAAGTGGCTGTGTTTTCCTAGCCTGGGTCAATGATGACAACCCAATGTCATGAAGAGAGGTGATGACATCAAAATAAGCCTCCAGGTGTACGCTGAGGCCCGCCCAGGAGGACAGGGTTACAGGAGGTTCTTTAAGTCTTTGGACACCTCTTGGGGGACTTGCCTGAAGTACTCAAATGGCCTTGTCCTTTGACCACCTTCTGAGAAATTTTCAAAATCCTTGTTCTCCTTTGCTGGGAAACACTGCTTACTAACAATCACTAAGTCTTTTACTCAACTTGTGTACAATCTGCATGGCATCCACATTGCTTATGCCCCTGTCTTTTCTGGTGTTTTGCAGTCATGTGGCATGCCTTCTTGGAGCCAAAACAATCAGAGATGTCAGGTAAGTGGAATCATCTGTGCTAATGTCTTCCCTTCTCTATAGCTTGTGCCTTTGTGTATTACAGTGTGAGGCTCAGCCAAACTCAAGTGCTTAAGGATAGCTAAACAATAAATCCAGACTCGCAAGAAGATTTTTCGATTGTGGGTTAAGTTCTACCATGTAGACATATACATTTACGAGGGTACAGGAATTTTCTTAAAATCTGATTATTCCTAGCCCCATTAATAGGAGCCACCCTTGATGCAATAAGAGGATAACTAACTGCTGAACATGGTATCTGCATCTTCCTTGCTCACCACATGAGCAGTTACAGGATCTCAACAGAGGCTTCCAAGCCTGTTCTCAGGACTCTCTTTAAGATGACATGGGAACCAAGAAACAGAGCCTTGATTACTGAGACAAAAGTAGTCTATAAAAATCCACCATAGCCAACCACCACATGATGTCTTGACAAGGGAACAAAGGTCTAGCAAATTTTCCCAAAATCTTCATTCCAGAGGGAATTTACATATGGGTGTTAGTTGAAGTTGTCTGGGTTGCAATGGAAACAATTCCTTCCCAAATTCCTTCAAAGTATTGGATTCTCTTCTTGCTAAACTTCACCCCTCAACCATCCTCAAATAAAACTTGCCAGGCATGGATTTTTTCATAGGTCAAGCCTTATCATGTGGAACCTGACACCACTGGGCTAAATGTCAACTTGCCTCATGTTAGATTCAGGAACTAGGGTCACCTTTTCAGTATCATGGTACTGCAATACATTAAGCCTTAAGACATATGCTTCCATGGCAGAAAATTTGTCACTATCCACTCTGCCTCTGACACACTGCGGAATGTAAGAAAATGTGTTTCAAAATGACTTGAGACATTCAGTTTAGAACTTGCAGGTGAATGATCCTTCCCCTCAAGGTAGAATGAGAAACTCACAACTTCCTTCAAACAGACTCTAAAATCTCTGTGAGGTTGTCTGTATACTGTGCTTTTAAAATAACTTGAGGAGCTCAAGCAAAGTGTTGGCAGGTCCAGAGAGTTGAGGTTAAAGGCATATATGCACTGGCTGCTTTTTCTAGATAAAGAATTAAGCCTGTCTTGGGACAAGTTGCTACTTTGTGTTTTGCCATGTTTCTTGGAGCAAATTAGCCAAGAGAGCTTTTGGGGGTGGGGCATCTTCATAGACAAGTGGCTGTAGATAGGAATTGTGAGAGAACATACTTCATGATCAGCTGTGCCCTTGACACTCTTAAGAATTCTGAGATACTGGAGTATGGAAATGGGCTTTATTAATGAGAGTACTTACACAAATTCTCTCTCCATAAAATTTGAAATAAAGAAGGGGCAATCATGAGCCTTGACATCTTGATCTTTCCTCCTACAGAGAAGTCAATTTTCAAGCTTACAAGAAGGTTGCCTTGAGTCCTTGGAAGACCATTGGATGCTGCAGCTCTCTCCATTTCCATGGGCCCTTTTCTAACCTGGAGGCAGTGTTGGTGAGCCTGGTAAGAACTGGGTCTGGGTGATATATAATCATAAGTGGCTGTGTTTTCCCAGCCTGGGTCAATGATGACAACCCAATGTCATGAAGAGAGGTGATGACATCAAAATAAGCCTGTAGGTGTACGCTGAGGCCCGCCCAGGAGGACAGGGTTACAGGAGGTTCTTTAAGTCTTTGGACACCTCTTGGGGGACTTGCCTGAAGTACTCAAATGGCCTTGTCCCTTTGACACCTTCTGAGAAATTTTCAAAATCCTTGTTCTCCTTTGCTGGGAAACACTGCTTACTAACAATCACTAAGTCTTTTACTCAACTTGTGTACAATCTGCATGGCATCCACATTGCTTATGCCCCTGTCTTTTCTGGTGTTTTGCAGTCATGTGGCATGCCTTCTTGGAGCCAAAACAATCAGAGATGTCAGGTAAGTGGAATCATCTGTGCTAATGTCTTCCCTTCTCTATAGCTTGTGCCTTTGTGTATTACAGTGTGAGGCTCAGCCAAACTCAAGTGCTTAAGGATAGCTAAACAATAAATCCAAACACGCCAGGAAGATTTTCGATTGTGGGTTAAGTTCTACCATGTAGACATATACATTTACGAGGGTACAGGAATTTTCTTAAAATCTGATTATTCCTAGCCCCATTAATAGGAGCCACCCTTGATGCAATAAGAGGATAACTAACTGCTGAACATGGTATCTGCATCTTCCTTGCTCACCACATGAGCAGTTACAGGATCTCAACAGAGGCTTCCAAGCCTGTTCTCAGGACTCTCTTTAAGATGACATGGGAACCAAGAAACAGAGCCTTGATTACTGAGACAAAAGTAGTCTCTAAAAATCCACCATTGCCAACCACCACATGATGTCTTGACAAGGGAACAAAGGTCTAGCAAATTTTCCCAAAATCTTCATTCCAGAGGGAATTTACATATGGGTGTTAGTTGAAGTTGTCTGGGTTGCAATGGAAACAATTCCTTCCCAAATTCCTTCAAAGTATTGGATTCTCTTCTTGCTAAACTTCACCCCTCAACCATCCTCAAATAAAACTTGCCAGGCATGGATTTTTTCATAGGTCAAGCCTTATCTTCTGGAACCTGACACCACTGGGCTAAATGTCAACTTGCCTCATGTTAGATTCAGGAACTAGCGTCACCTTTTCAGTATCATGGTACTGCAATACATTAAGCATTAAGACATATGCTTCCATGGCAGAACATTTGTCACTATCCACTCTGCCTCTGACACACTGCGGAATGTAAGAAAATGTGTTTCAAAATGACTTGAGACATTCAGTTTTAGACCTTGCAGGTGAATGATCCTTCCCCTCAAGGTAGAATGAGAAACTCACAACTTCCTTCAAACAGACTCTAAAATCTCTGTGAGGTTGTCTGTATACTGTGCTTTTTAAAATAACTTGAGGAGCTCAAGCAAAGTGTTGGCAGGTCCAGAGAGTTGAGGTTAAAGGCATATATGCACTGGCTGCTTTTTCTGGATAAAGAATTAAGCCTGTCTTGGGACAAGTTGCTACTTTGTGTTTTGCATGTTTCTTGTAGCAAAGTAGCCAAGAGAGCTTTTGGGGGTGGGGCTTCTTCATAGACAAGTGGCTGTAGATAGGAATTGGTGAGAGAACATACTTCATGATCAGCTGTGCCCTTGACACTCTTAAGAATTCTGAGATACTGGAGTATGGAAATGGGCTTCATTAATGAGAGTACTTACACAAATTCTCTCTCCATAAATTTTGAAATAAAGAGGGCAATCATGAGCCTTGACATCTTGATCTTTCCTCCTACAGAGAAGTCAATTTTCAAGCTTACAAAGAAGGTTGCCCTTGAGTCCTTGGAAGACCATTGGATGCTGCAGCTCTCTCCATTTCCATGGGCCCTTTTCTAACCTGGAGGCAGTGTTGGTGAGCCTGGTAAGAACTGGGTCTGGGTGATATATAATCATAAGTGGCTGTGTTTTCCCAGCCTGGGTCAATGATGACAACCCAATGTCATGAAGAGAGGTGATGACATCAAATAAGCCTGTAGGTGTACGCTGAGGCCCGCCCAGGAGGACAGGGTTACAGGAGGTTCTTTAAGTCTTTGGACACCTCTTGGGGGACTTGCCTGAAGTACTCAAATGGCCTTGTCCTTTGACACCTTCTGAGAATTTTCAAAATCCTTGTTCTCCTTTGCTGGGAAACACTGCTTACTAACAATCACTAAGTCTTTTACTCAACTTGTGTACAATCTGCATGGCATCCACATTGCTTATGCCCCTGTCTTTTCTGGTGTTTTGCAGTCATGTGGCATGCCTTCTTGGAGCCAAAACAATCAGAGATGTCAGGTAAGTGGAATCATCTGTGCTAATGTCTTCCCTTCTCTATAGCTTGTGCCTTTGTGTATTACAGTGTGAGGCTCAGCCAAACTCAAGTGCTTAAGGATAGCTAAACAATAAATCCAAACACGCCAGGAGATTTTCGATTGTGGGTTAAGTTCTACCATGTAGACATATACATTTACGAGGGTACAGGAATTTTCTTAAAATCTGATTATTCCTAGCCCCATTAATAGGAGCCACCCTTGATGCAATAAGAGGATAACTAACTGCTGAACATGGTATCTGCATCTTCCTTGCTCACCACATGAGCAGTTACAGGATCTCAAGAGAGGCTTCCAAGCCTGTTCTCAGGACTCTCTTTAAGATGACATGGGAACCAAGAAACAGAGCCTTGATTACTGAGACAAAAGTAGTCTATAAAAATCCACCATTGCAACCACCACATGATGTCTTGACAAGGGACCAAAAGTCTAGCAAATTTTCCCAAAATCTTCATTCCAGAGGGAATTTACATATGGGTGTTAGTTGAACTTGTCTGGGTTGCAATGGAAACAATTCCTTCCCAAATTCCTTCAAAGTATTGGATTCTCTTCTTGCTAAACTTCACCCCTCAACCATCCTCAAATAAAACTTGCCAGGCATGGATTTTTTCATAGGTCAAGCCTTATCTTGTGGAACCTGACACCACTGGGCTAAATGTCAACTTGCCTCATGTTAGATTCAGGAACTAGGGTCACCTTTTCAGTATCATGGTACTGCAATACATTAAGCTTTAAGACATATGCTTCCATGACAGAACATTTGTCACTATCCACTCTGCCTCTGACACACTGCAGAATGCAAGAAAATGTGTTTCAAAATGACTTGAGACATTCAGTTTAGACCTTGCGGGTGAATGATCCTTCCCCTCAAGGTAGAATGAGAAACTCACAACTTCCTTCAAACAGACTCTAAAATCTCTGTGAGGTTGTCTGTATACTGTGCTTTTTAAAATAACTTGAGGAGCTCAAGCAAAGTGTTGGCAGGTCCAGAGAGTTGAGGTTAAAGGCATATATGCACTGGCTGCTTTTTCTAGATAAAGAATTAAGCCTGTCTTGGGACAAGTTGCTACTTTGTGTTTTCCATGTTTCTTGTAGCAAATTAGCCAAGAGAGCTTTTGGGGGTGGGGCTTCTTCATAGACAAGTGGCTGTAGATAGGAATTTTGAGAGAAAATACTTCATGATCAGCTGTGCCCTTGACACTCTTAAGAATTCTGAGATACTGGAGTATGGAAATGGGCTTTATTAATGAGAGTACTTACACAAATTCTCTCTCCATAAATTTTGAAATAAAGAAGGGCAATCATGAGCCTTGACATCTTGATCTTTCCTCCTACAGAGAAGTCAATTTTCAAACTTACAAAGAAGGTTGCCCTTGAGTCCTTGGAAGACCATTGGATGCTGCAGCTCTCTCCATTTCCATGGGCCCTTTTCTAACCTGGAGGCAGTGTTGGTGAGCCTGGTAAGAACTGGGTCTGGGTGATATATAATCATAAGTGGCTGTGTTTTCCCAGCCTGGGTCAATGATGACAACCCAATGTCATGAAGAGAGGTGATGACATCAAAATAAGCCTCCAGGTGTACGCTGAGGCCCGCCCAGGAGGACAGGGTTACAGGAGGTTCTTTAAGTCTTTGGACACATCTTGGGGGACTTGCCTGAAGTACTCAAATGGCCTTGTCCTTTGACACCTTCTGAGAAATTTTCAAAATCCTTGTTCTCCATTGCTGGGAAACACTGCTTACTAACAATCACTAAGTCTTTTACTCAACTTGTGTACAATCTGCATGGCATCCACATTGCTTATGCCCCTGTCTTTTCTGGTGTTTTGCAGTCATGTGGCATGCCTTCTTGGAGCCAAAACAATCAGAGATGTCAGGTAAGTGGAATCATCTGTGCTAATGTCTTCCCTTCTCTATAGCTTGTGCCTTTGTGTATTACAGTGTGAGGCTCAGCCAAATTCAAGTGCTTAAGGATAGCTAAACAATAAATCCAAACACGCCAGGAGATTTTCGATTGTGGGTTAAGTTCTACCATGTAGACATATACATTTACGAGGGTACAGGAATTTTCTTAAAATCTGATTATTCCTAGCCCCATTATAGGAGCCACCCTTGATGCAATAAGAGGATAACTAACTGCTGAACATGGTATCTGCATCTTCCTTGCTCACCCACATGAGCAGTTACAGGATCTCAACAGAGGCTTCCAAGCCTGTTCTCAGGACTCTCTTTAAGATGACATGGGAACCAAGAAACAGAGCCTTGATTACTGAGACAAAAGTAGTCTATAAAAATCCACCATTGCCAACCACCACATGATGTCTTGACAAGGGACCAAAAGTCTAGCAAATTTTTCGAAAATCTTCATTTCAGAGGGAATTTACATATGGGTGTTAGTTGAAGTTGTCTGGGTTGCAATGGAAACAATGCCTTCCCAAATTCCTTCAAAGTATTGGATTCTTTTCTTGCTAAACTTCACCCCTCAACCATCCTCAAAAAAACTTGCCAGGCATGTATCTTTTCATAGGTCAAGCCTTATCTTGTGGAACCTGACACCACTGGGCTAAATGTCAACTTGCCTCAAGTTAGATTCAGGAACTAGGGTCAACTTTTCAGTATCATGGTACTGCAATACATTAAGCCTTAAGACATATGCTTCCATGGCAGAACATTTGTCACTATCCACTCTGCCTCTGACACACTGCAGAATGCAAGAAAATGTGTTTCAAAATGACTTGAGACATTCAGTTTAGACCTTGCAGGTGAATGATCCTTCCCCTCAAGGTAGAATGAGAAACTCACAACTTCCTTCAAACAGACTCTAAAATCTCTGTGAGGTTGTCTGTATACTGTGCTTTTTAAAATAACTTGAGGAGCTAGAGCAAAGTGTTGGCATGTCCAGAGAGTTGAGGTTAAAGGCATATATGCACTGGCTGCTTTTTCTAGATAAAGAATTAAGCCTGTCTTGGGACAAGTTGCTACTTTGTGTTTTCCATGTTTTTTGTAGCAAATTAGCCAAGAGAGCTTTTGGGGGTGGGGCTTCTTCATAGACAAGTGGCTGTTGATAGGAATTGTGAGAGAACATACTTCATGATCAGCTTTGCCCTTGACACTCTTAAGAATTCTGAGATACTGGAGTTTGGAAATAGGCATTATTAATTAGAGTACTTACACAAATTCTCTCTCCATAAATTTTGAAATAAAGAAGGGCAATCAAGAGCCTTGACATCTTGATCTTTCCTCCTACAGAGAAGTCAATTTTCAAACTTACAAAGAAGGTTGCCCTTGAGTCCTTAGAAGACAATTGGATGCTGCAGCTCTCTCCATTTCCATGGGCCCTTTTCTAACATGGAGGCAGTGTTGGTGAGCCTGGTAAGAACTGGGTCTCGGTGATATATAATCATAAGTGGCTGTGTTTTCCCAGCCTGAGTCAATGATGACAACCCAATGTCATGAAGAGAGGTGATGACATCAAAATAAGCCTGTAGGTGTAAGCTGAGGCCCGCCCAGGAAGACAGGGTTACAGGAGGTTCTTTAAGTCTTTGGACACCTCTTGGGGGACTTGCCTGAAGTACTCAAATGGCCTTGTCCTTTGACACCTTCTGAGAAATTTTCAAAATCCTTGTTCTCCTTTGCTGGGAAACACTGCTTACTAACAATCACTAAGTCTTTTACCCAACTTGTGTACAATCTGCATGGCATCCACATTGCTTATGCCCCTGTCTTTTTGGTGTTTTGCAGTCATGTGGCATGCCTTCTTGGAGCCAAAACAATCAGAGATGTCAGGTAAGTGGAATCATCTGTGCTAATGTCTTCCCTTCTCTATAGCTTGTGCCTTTGTGTATTACAGTGTGAGGCTCAGCCAAACTCAAGTGCTTAAGGATAGCTAAACAATAAATCCAAACACGCCAGAAGATTTTCGATTGTGGGTTAAGTTCTACCATGTAGACATATACATTTACGAGGGTACAGGAATTTTCTTAAAATCTGATTATTCCTAGCCCCATTAATAGGAGCCACCCTTGATGCAATAAGAGGATAACTAACTGCTGAACATGGAATCTGCATCTTCCTTGCTCACCACATGAGCAGTTACAGGATCTCAACAGAGGCTTCCAAACCTGTTCTCAGGACTCTCTTTAAGATGACATGGGAACCAAGAAACAGAGCCTTGATTACTGAGACAAAAGTAGTCTATAAAAATCCACCATTGCCAACCACCACATGATGTCTTGACAAGGGACCAAAAGTCTAGCAAATTTTCCCAAAATCTTCATTCCAGAGGGAATTTACTTATGGGTGTTAGTTGAACTTGTCTGGGTTGCATGGAAACAATTCCTTCCCAAAGTCCTTCAAAGTATTGGATTCTCTTCTTGCTAAACTTCACCCTTCAACCATCCTCAAAAAAACTTGCCAGGCATGGATTTTTTCATAGGTCAAGCCTTATCTTGTGGAACCTGACACCACTGGCCTAAATGCCAACTTGCCTCAAGTTAGATTCAGGAACTAGGGTCACCTTTTCAGTATCATGGTACTGCAATACATTAAGCCTTAAGACATATGCTTCCATGGCAGAACATTTGTCACTATCCACTCTGCCTCTGACACACTGCAGAATGCAAGAAAAGGTGTTTCAAAATGACTTGAGACATTCAGTTTAGACCTTGCAGGTGAATGATCCTTCCCCTCAAGGTAGAATGAGAAACTCACAACATCCTTTAAACAGACTCTAAAATCTCTGTGAGGTTGTCTGTATACTGTGCTTTTTAAAATAACTTGAGGAGCTCGAGCAAAGTATTGGCACGTCCAGAGAGTTGAGGTTAAAGGCATATATGCACTGGCTGCTTTTTCTGGATAAAGAATTAAGCCTGTCTTGGGACAAGTTGCTACTTTGTGTTTTCCATGTTTCTTGTAGCAAATTAGCCAAGAGAGCTTTTGGGGGTGGGGCTTCTTCATAGACAAGTGGCTGTAGATAGGAATTGTGAGAGAACATACTTCATGATCAGCTGTGCCCTTGACACTCTTAAGAATTCTGAGATACTGGAGTATGGAAATGGGCTTCATTAATGAGAGTACTTACACAAATTCTCTCTCCATAAATTTTGAAATAAAGAAGGGCAATCATGAGCCTTGACATCTTGATCTTTCCTCCTACAGAGAAGTCAATTTTCAAGCTTACAAAGAAGGTTGCCTTGAGTCCTTGGAAGACCATTGGATGCTGCAGCTCTCTCCATTTCCATGGGCCCTTTTCTAACATGGAGGCAGTGTTGGTGAGCCTGGTAAGAACTGGGTCTGGGTGATATAGTAATCATAAGTGGCTGTGTTTTCCCAGCCTGGGTCAATGATGACAACCCAATGTCATGAAGAGAGGTGATGACATCAAAATAAGCCTCCAGGTGTACGCTGAGGCCCGCCCAGGAGGACAGGGTTACAGGAGGTTCTTTAAGTCTTTGGACACCTCTTGGGGGACTTGCCTGAAGTACTCAAATGGCCTTGTCCTTTGACACCTTCTGAGAAATTTTCAAAATCCTTGTTCTCCTTTGCTGGGAAATACTGCTTACTAACAATCACTAAGTCTTTTACTCAACTTGTGTACAATCTGCATGGCATCCACATTGCTTATGCCCCTGTCTTTTCTGGTGTTTTGCAGTCATGTGGCATGCCTTCTTGGAGCCAAAACAATCAGAGATGTCAGGTAAGTGGAATCATCTGTGCTAATGTCTTCCCTTCTCTATAGCTTGTGCCTTTGTGTATTACAGTGTGAGGCTCAGCCAAACTCAAGTGCTTAAGGATAGCTAAACAATAAATCCAAACACGCCAGGAGATTTTCGATTGTGGGTTAAGTTCTACCATGTAGACATATACATTTACGAGGGTACAGGAATTTTCTTAAAATCTGATTATTCCTAGCCCCATTAATAGGAGCCACCCTTGATGCAATAAGAGGATAACTAACTGCTGAAAAATGGTATCTGCATCTTCCTTGCTCACCACATGAGCAGTTACAGGATCTCAACAGAGGCTTCCAAGCCTGTTCTCAGGACTCTCTTTAAGATGACATGGGAACCAAGAAACAGAGCCTTGATTACTGAGACAAAAGTAGTCTATAAAAATCCACCATTGCCAACCACCACATGATGTCTTGACAAGGGACCAAAGGTCTAGCAAATTTTCCCAAAATCTTCATTCCAGAGGAAATTTACATATGGGTGTTAGTTGAACTTGTCTGGGTTGCAATGGAAACAATTCCTTCCCAAATTCCTTCAAAGTATTGGATTCTTTTCTTGCTAAACTTCACCCCTCAACCATCCTCAAATAAAACTTGCCAGGCATGGATTTTTTCATAGGTCAAGCCTTATATTCTGGAACCTGACACCACTGGGCTAAATGTCAACTTGCCTCAAGTTAGATTCAGGAACTAGGGTCAACTTTTCAGTATCATGATACTGCAATACATTAAGCCTGAAGACATATGCTTCCATGGCAGAACATTTGTCACTATCCACTCTGCCTCTGACACACTGCAGAATGCAAGAAAATGTGTTTCAAAATGACTTGAGACATTCAGTTTAGACCTTGCAGGTGAATGATCCTTCCCCTAAAGGTAGAATGAGAAACTCACAACATCCTTCAAACAGACTCTAAAATCTCTGTGAGGTTGTCTGTATACTGTGCTTTTTAAAATAACTTGAGGAGCTCGAGCAAAGTGTTGGCAGGTCCAGAGAGTTGAGGTTAAAGGCATATATGCACTGGCTGCTTTTTCTAGATAAAGAATTAAGCCTGTCTTGGGACAAGTTGCTACTTTGTGTTTTCCATGTTTTTTTGTAGCAAATTAGCCAAGAGAGCTTTTGGGGGTGGGGCTTCTTCATAGACAAGTGGCTGTTGATAGGAATTGTGAGAGAACATACTTCATGATCAGCTGTGCCCTTGACACTCTTAAGAATTCTGAGATACTGGAGTATGGAAATGGGCTTTATTAATGAGTGTACTATCACAAATTCTCTCTCCATAAATTTTGAAATAAAGAAGGGCAATCATGAGCCTTGACATCTTGATCTTTCCTCCTACAGAGAAGTCAATTTTCAAACTTACAAAGAAGGTTGCCCTTGAGTCCTTGGAAGACCATTGGATGCTGCAGCTCTCTCCATTTCCATGGGCCCTTTTCTAACATGGAGGCAGTGTTGGTGAGCCTGGTAAGAACTGGGTCTGGGTGATATATAATCATAAGTGGCTGTGTTTTCCCAGCCTGGGTCAATGATGACAACCCAATGTCATGAAGAGAGGTGATGACATCAAAATAAGCCTGTAGGTGTACGCTGAGGCCCGCCCAGGAGGACAGGGTTACAGGAGGTTCTTTAAGTCTTTGGACACCTCTTGGGGGACTTGCCTGAAGTACTCAAATGGCCTTGTCCTTTGACACCTTCTGAGAAATTTTCAAAATCCTTGTTCTCCTTTGCTGGGAAACACTGCTTACTAACAATCACTATGTTTTTACTCAACTTGTGTACAATCTGCATGGCATCCACATTGCTTATGCCCCTGTCTTTTCTGGTGTTTTGCAGTCATGTGGCATGCCTTCTTGGAGCCAAAACAATCAGAGATGTCAGGTAAGTGGAATCATCTGTGCTAATGTCTTCCTTCTCTATAGCTTGTGCCTTTGTGTATTACAGTGTGAGGCTCAGCCAAACTCAAGTGCTTAAGGATAGCTAAACAATAAATCCAAACACGCCAGGAGATTTTCGATTGTGGGTTAAGTTCTACCATGTAGACATATACATTTACGAGGGTACAGGAATTTTCTTAAAATCTGATTATTCCTAGCCCCATTAATAGGAGCCACCCTTGATGCAATAAGAGGATAACTAACTGCTGAACATGGTATCTGCATCTTCCTTGCTCACCACATGAGCAGTTACAGGATCTCAACAGAGGCTTCCAAGCCTGTTCTCAGGACTATCTTTAAGATGACATGGGAACCAAGAAACAGAGCCTTGATTACTGAGACAAAAGTAGTCTATAAAAATCCACCATTGCCAACCACCACATGATGTCTTGACAAGGGACCAAAGGTCTAGCAAATTTTCCCAAAATCTTCATTCCAGAGGGAATTTACATATGGGTGTTAGTTGAAGTTGTCTGGGTTGCAATGGAAACAATTCCTTCCCAAATTCCTTCAAGTATTGGATTCTCTTCTTGCTAAACTTCACCCCTCAACCATCCTCAAATAAAACTTGCCAGGCATGGATTTTTTCATAGGTCAAGCCTTATCTTGTGGAACCTGACACCACTGGGCTAAATGTCAACTTGCCTCATGTTAGATTCAGGAACTAGGGTCACCTTTTCAGTATCATGGTACTGCAATACATTAAGCCTTAAGACATATGCTTCCATGGCAGAACATTTGTCACTATCCACTCTGCCTCTGACACACTGCGGAATGTAAGAAAATGTGTTTCAAAATGACTTGAGACATTCAGTTTAGACCTTGCAGGTGAATGATCCTCCCCTCAAGGTAGAATGAGAAACTCACAACTTCCTTCAAACAGACTCTAAAATCTCTGTGAGGTTGTCTGTATACTGTGCTTTTTAAAATAACTTGAGGAGCTGGAGCAAAGTGTTGGAATGTCCAGAGAGTTGAGGTTAAAGGCATATATGCACTGGCTGCTTTTTCTAGATAAAGAATTAAGCCTGTCTTGGGACAAGTTGCTACTTTGTGTTTTGCATGTTTCTTGGAGCAAATTAGCCAAGAGAGCTTTTGGGGGTGGGGCTTCTTCATAGGACAAGTGGCTGTAGATAGGAATTGTGAGAGAACATACTTCATGATCAGCTGTGCCCTTGACACTCTTAAAGATTCTGAGATACTGGAGTATGGAAATTGGGCTTTATTAATGAGAGTACTTACACAAATTCTCTCTCCATAAATTTTGAAATAAAGAAGGGCAATCATGAGCCTTGACATCTTGATCTTTTCCCTCACTAGAGAAGTCAATTTTCAAAGCTTACAAAGAAGGTTGCCCTTGAGTCCTTGGAAGACCATTGGATGCTGCAGCTCTCTCCATTTCCATGGGCCCTTTTCTAACATGGAGGCAGTGTTGGTGAGCCTGGTAAGAACTGGGTCTGGGTGATATATAATCATAAGTGGCTGTGTTTTCCCAGCCTGGGTCAATGATGACAACCCAATGTCATGAAGAGAGGTGATGACATCAAAATAAGCCTGTAGGTGTACGCTGAGGCCCGCCCAGGAGGACAGGGTTACAGGAGGTTCTTTAAGTCTTTGGACACCTCTTGGGGGACTTGCCTGAAGTACTCAAATGGCCTTGTCCTTTGACACCTTCTGAGAAATTTTCAAAATCCTTGTTTCTCCTTTGCTGGGAAACACTGCTTACTAACAATCACTAAGTCTTTTACTCAACTTGTGTACAAGTCTGCATGGCATCCACATTGCTTATGCCCCTGTCTTTTCTGGTGTTTTGCAGTCATGTGGCATGCCTTCTTGGAGCCAAAACAATCAGAGATGTCAGGTAAGTGGAATCATCTGTGCTAATGTCTTCCCTTCTCTATAGCTTGTGCCTTTGTGTATTACAGTGTGAGGCTCAGCCAAACTCAAGTGCTTAAGGATAGCTAAACAATAAATCCAAACACGCCAGGAGATTTTCGATTGTGGGTTAAGTTCTACCATGTAGACATATACATTTACGAGGGTACAGGAATTTTCTTAAAATCTGATTATTCCTAGCCCCATTAATAGGAGCCACCCTTGATGCAATAAGAGGATAACTAACTGCTGAACATGGTATCTGCATCTTCCTTGCTCACCACATGAGCAGTTACAGGATCTCAACAGAGGCTTCCAAGCCTGTTCTCAGGACTCTCTTTAAGATGACATGGGAACCAAGAAACAGAGCCTTGATTACTGAGACAAAAGTAGTCTATAAAATCCACCATTGCCAACCACCACATGATGTCTTGACAAGGGACCAAAAGTCTAGCAAATTTTCCCAAAATCTTCATTCCAGAGGGAATTTACATATGGGTGTTAGTTGAAGTTGTCTGGGTTGCAATGGAAACAATTCCTTCCCAAATTCCTTCAAAGTATTGGATTCTTTCTTGCTAAACTTCACCCCTCAACCATCCTCAAATAAAACTTGCCAGGGCATGGATTTTTTCATAGGTCAAGCCTTATCTTGTGGAACCTGACACCACTGGGCTAAATGTCAACTTGCCTCATGTTAGATTCAGGAACTAGGGTCACCTTTTCAGTATCATGGTACTGCAATACATTAAGCTTAAGACATATGCTTCCATGGCAGAACATTTGTCACTATCCACTCTGCCTCTGACACACTGCAGAATGCTAAGAAAATGTGTTTCAAAATGACTTGAGACATTCAGTTAGACCTTGCAGGTGAATGATCCTTCCCCTCAAGGTAGAATGAGAAACTCACAACTTCCTTCAAACAGACTCTAAAATCTCTGTGAGGTTGTCTGTATACTGTGCTTTTTAAAATAACTTGAGGAGCTCAAGCAAAGTGTTGGCAGGTCCAGAGAGTTGAGGTTAAAGGCATATATGCACTGGCTGCTTTTTCTAGATAAAGAATTAAGCCTGTCTTGGGACAAGTTGCTACTTTGTGTTTTGGCCATGTTTCTTGGAGCAAATTAGCCAAGAGAGCTTTTGGGGGTGGGGCTTCTTCATAGACAAGTGGCTGTAGATAGGAATTGTGAGAGAACATACTTCATGATCAGCTGTGCCCTTGACACTCTTAAGAATTCTGAGATACTGGAGTATGGAAATGGGCTTTATTAATGAGAGTACTTACACAAATTCTCTCTCCATAAATTTTGAAATAAAGAAGGGCAATCATGAGCCTTGACATCTTGATCTTTCCTCCTACAGAGAAGTCAATTTTCAAACTTACAAAGAAGGTTGCCCTTGAGTCCTTGGAAGACCATTGGATGCTGCAGCTCTCTCCATTTCCATGGGCCCTTTTCTAACATGGAGGCAGTGTTGGTGAGCCTGGTAAGAACTGGTCTGGGTGATATATAATCATAAGTGGCTGTGTTTTTCCCAGCCTGGGTCAATGATGACAACCCAATGTCATGAAGAGAGGTGATGACATCAAAATAAGCCTGTAGGTTGTACGCTGAGGCCCGCCCAGGAGGACAGGGTTACAGGAGGTTCTTTAAGTCTTTGGACACCTCTTGGGGGACTTGCCTGAAGTACTCAAATGGCCTTGTCCTTTGACACCTTCTGAGAAATTTTCAAAATCCTTGTTTCTCCTATTGCTGGGAAACACTGCTTACTAACAATCACTAAGTCTTTTACTCAACTTGTGTACAATCTGCATGGCATCCACATTGCTTATGCCCCTGTCTTTTCTGGTGTTTTGCAGTCATGTGGCATGCCTTCTTGGAGCCAAAACAATCAGAGATGTCAGGTAAGTGGAATCATCTGTGCTAATGTCTTCCCTTCTCTATAGCTTGTGCCTTGTGTATTACAGTGTGAGGCTCAGCAAACTCAAGTGCTTAAGGATAGCTAAACAATAAATCCAAAACACGCCAGAGATTTTCGATTGTGGTTAAGTTCTACCATGTAGACATATACATTTACGAGGGTACAGGGAATTTTCTTAAAATCTGATTATTCCTAGCCCCATTAATAGGAGCCAACCCTTGATGCAATTAGAGGATAACTAACTGCTGAACATGGATCTGCATCTTCCTTGCTCACCACATGAGCAGTTACAGGATCTCAACAGAGGCTTCCAAGCCTGTTCTCAGGACTCTCTTTAAGATGACATGGGAACCAAGAAACAGAGCCTTGATTACTGAGACAAAAGTAGTCTATAAATATCCACCATTGCCAACCACCACATGATGTCTTGACAAGGGACAAAAGTCTAGCAAATTTTCCCAAAATCTTCATTCCAGAGGGGAATTTACATATGGGTGTTAGTTGAAGTTGTCTGGGTTGCAATGGAAACAATTCCTTCCCAAATTCCTTCAAAGTATTGGATTCTTTTCTTGCTAAACTTCACCCCTCAACCATCCTCAAATAAAACTTGCCAGGCATGGATATTTTCATAGGTCAACCCTTATCTTGTGGAACCTGACACCACTGGGCTAAATGTCAACTTGCCTCATGTTAGATTCAGGAACTAGGGTCACCTTTTCAGTATCATGGTACTGCAATACATTAAGCCTTAAGACATATGCTTCCATGGACAGAACATTTGTCACTATCCACTCTGCCTCTGACACACTGCAGAATGTCAAGAAAATGTGTTTCAAAATGACTTGAGACATTCAGTTTAGACCTTGCAGGTGAATGATCCTTCCCCTCAAGGTAGAATGAGAAACTCACAACTCCATTCAAACAGACTCTAAAATCTCTGTGAGGTTGTCTGTATACTGTGCTTTTAAAAATAACTTGAGGAGCTTGAGCAAAGTGTTGGCACGTCCAGAGAGTTGAGGTTAAAGGCATATATGCACTCCTGCTTTTTCTAGATAAAGAATTATGCCTGTCTTGGGACAAGTTGCTACTTTGTGTTTTCCATGTTTCTTGGAGCAAATTAGCCAAGAGAGCTTTTGGGGGTGGGGCTTCTTCATAGACAAGTGGCTGTAGATAGGAATTGTGAGAGAACATACTTCATGATCAGCTGTGCCCTTGACACTCTTAAGAATTCTGAGATACTGGAGTATGGAAATGGGCTTATTAATGAGAGTACTTACACAAATTCTCTCTCCATAAATTTTGAAATAAAGAAGGGCAATCATGAGCCTTGACATCTGATCTTTCCTCCTACAGAGGAAGTCAATTTTCAAACTTACAAAGAAGGTTGCCCTTGAGTCCTTGGAAGAACCATTGGATGCTGCAGCTCTCTCCATTTCCATGGGCCCTTTTCTAACCTGGAGGCAGTGTTGGTGAGCCTGTAAGAACTGGGTCTGGGTGATATATAATCATAAGTGGCTGTGTTTTCCAGCCTGGGTCAATGATGACAACCCAATGTCATGAAGAGAGGTGATGACATCAAAATAAGCCTGTCAGGTGTACGCTGAGGCCCGCCCAGGAGGACAGGGTTACAGGAGGTTCTTTAAGTCTTTGGACACCTCTTGGGGGACTTGCCTGAAGTACTCAAATGGCCTTGTCCTTTGACACCTTCTGAGAAATTTTCAAAATCCTTGTTCTCCTTTGCTGGGAAACACTGCTTACTAACAATCACTAAGTCTTTTACTCAACTTGTGTACAATCTGCATGGCATCCACATTGCTTATGCCCCTGTCTTTTCTGGTGTTTTGCAGTCATGTGGCATGCCTTCTTGGAGCCAAAACAATCAGAGATGTCAGGTAAGTGGAATATCTGTGCTAATGTCTTCCCTTCTCTATAGCTTGTGCCTTTGTGTATTACAGTGTGAGGCTCAGCCAAACTCAGTGCTTAAGGATAGCTAAACAATAAATCCAAACACGCCAGGAAGGATTTTCGATTGTGGGTTAAGTTCTACCATGTAGACATATACATTTACGAGGGTACAGGAATTTTCTTAAAATCTGATTATTCCTAGCCCCATTATAGGAGCCACCCTTGATGCAATAAGAGGATAACTAACTGCTGAACATGGTATCTGCATCTTCCTTGCTCACCACATGAGCAGTTACAGGATCTCAACAGAGGCTTCCAAGCCTGTTCTCAGGACTCTCTTTAAGATGACATGGGAACCAAGAAACAGAGCCTTGATTACTGAGACAAAAGTAGTCTCTAAAAATCCACCATTGCCAACCACCACATGATGTCTTGACAAGGGACCAAAGGTCTAGCAAATTTTCCCAAAATCTTCATTCCAGAGGGAATTTACATATGGGTGTTAGTTGAAGTTGTCTGGGTTGCAATGGAAACAATTCCTTCCCAAATTCCTTCAAAGTATTGGATTCTCTTCTTGCTAAACTTCACCCCTCAACCATCCTCAAATAAAACTTGCCAGGCATGGATTTTTTCATAGGTCAAGCCTTATCTTGTGGAACCTGACACCACTGGGCTAAATGTCAACTTGCCTCATGTTAGATTCAGGAACTAGGGTCACCTTTTCAGTATCATGGTACTGCATACATTAAGCCTTAAGACATATGCTTCCATGGCAGAACTTTGTCACTATCCACTCTGCCTCTGACACACTGCAGAATGCAAGAAATGTGTTTCAAAATGACTTGGAACATTCAGTTTAGACCTTGCAGGTGAATGATCCTTCCCCTCAAGGTAGAATGAGAAACTCACAACTTCCTTCAAACGACTCTAAAATCTCTGTGAGGTTGTCTGTATACTGTGCTTTTAAAATAACTTGAGGAGCTCGAGCAAAGTGTTGGCACGTCCAGAGTAGTTGAGGTTAAAGGCATATATGCACTGGCTGCTTTTTTCTGGATAAAGAATTAAGCCTGTCTTGGGACAAGTTGCTACTTTGTGTTTTCCATGTTTCTTGTAGCAAAGTAGCCAAGAGAGCTTTTGGGGGTGGGGCTTCTTCATAGACAAGTGGCTGTAGATAGGAATTGTGAGAGAACATACTTCATGATCCAGCTGTGCCCTTGACACATCTTAAAATTCTGAGATACTGGAGTATGGAAATGAGGCTTTATTAATGAGAGTACTTACACAAATTCTCTCTCCAATAAAATTTTGAAATAAAGAAGGGCAATCATGAGCCTTGACATCTTGATCTTTTCCTCCTACAGAGAAGTCAATTTTCAAGCTACAAAGAAGGTTGCCCTTGAGTCCTTGGAAGACATTGGATGCTGCAGCTCTCTCCATTTCCATGGGCCCTTTTCTAACATGGAGGCAGTGTTGGTGAGCCTGGTAAGAACTGGGTCTGGGTGATATATAATCATAAGTGGCTGTGTTTTCCCAGCCTGGGTCAATGATGACAACCCAATGTCATGAAGAGAGGTGATGACATCAAAATAAGCCTGTAGGTGTACGCTGAGGCCCGCCCAGGAGGACAGGTTACAGGAGGTTCTTTAAGTCTTTGGACACCTCTTGGGGGACTTGCCTGAAGTACTCAAATGGCCTTGTCCTTTGACACCTTCTGAGAAATTTTCAAAATCCTTGTTCTCCTTTGCTGGGAAACACTGCTTACTAACAATCACTAAGTCTTTTACTCAACTTGTGTACAATCTGCATGGCATCCACATTGCTTATGCCCCTGTCTTTTCTGGTGTTTTGCAGTCATGTGGCATGCCTTCTTGGAGCCAAAACAATCAGAGATGTCAGGTAAGTGGAATCATCTGTGCTAATGTCTTCCCTTCTCTATAGCTTGTGCCTTTGTGTATTACAGTGTGAGGCTCAGCCAAACTCAAGTGCTTAAGGATAGCTAAACAATAAATCCAAACACGCCAGAAGATTTTCGATTGTGGGTTAAGTTCTACCATGTAGACATATACATTTACGAGGGTACAGGAATTTTCTTAAAATCTGATTATTCCTAGCCCCATTAATAGGAGCCACCCTTGATGCAATAAGAGGATAACTAACTGCTGAACATGGTATCTGCATCTTCCTTGCTCACCACATGAGCAGTTACAGGATCTCAACAGAGGCTTCCAAGCCTGTTCTCAGGACTCTCTTTAAGATGACATGGGAACCAAGAAACAGAGCCTTGATTACTGAGACAAAAGTAGTCTATAAAAATCCACCATTGCCAACCACCACATGATGTCTTGACAAGGGACCAAAAGTCTAGCAAATTTTCCCAAAATCTTCATTCCAGAGGGAATTTACATATGGGTGTTAGTTGAAGTTGTCTGGGTTGCAATGGAAACAATTCCTTCCCAAATTCCTTCAAAGTATTGGATTCTCTTCTTGCTAAACTTCACCCCTCAACCATCCTCAAATAAAACTTGCCAGGCATGGATTTTTTCATAGGTCAAGCCTTATCTTGTGGAACCTGACACCACTGGGCTAAATGTCAACTTGCCTCATGTTAGATTCAGGAACTAGGGTCACCTTTTCAGTATCATGGTACTGCAATACATTAAGCCTTAAGACATATGCTTCCATGGCAGAACATTTGTCACTATCCACTCTGCCTCTGACACACTGCAGAATGCAAGAAAATGTGTTTCAAAATGACTTGAGACATTCAGTTTAGACCTTGCAGGTGAATGATCCTTCCCCTCAAGGTAGAATGAGAAACTCACAACTTCCTTCAAACAGACTCTAAAATCTCTGTGAGGTTGTCTGTATACTGTGCTTTTTAAAATAACTTGAGGAGCTCGAGCAAAGTGTTGGCACGTCCAGAGAGTTGAGGTTAAAGGCATATATGCACTGGCTGCTTTTTTCTAGATAAAGAATTAAGCCTGTCTTGGGACAAGTTGCTACTTTGTGTTTTCCATGTTTTTTGTAGCAAATTAGCCAAGAGAGCTTTTGGGGGTGGGGCTTCTTCATAGACAAGTGGCTGTAGATAGGAATTGTGAGAGAACATACTTCATGATCAGCTGTGCCCTTGACACTCTTAAGAATTCTGAGATACTGGAGTATGGAAATGGGCTTTATTAATGAGAGTACTTACACAAATTCTCTCTCCATAAATTTTGAAATAAAGAAGGGCAATCATGAGCCTTGACATCTTGATCTTTCCTCCTACAGAGAAGTCAATTTTCAAGCTTACAAAGAAGGTTGCCCTTGAGTCCTTGGAAGACCATTGGATGCTGCAGCTCTCTCCATTTCCATGGGCCCTTTTCTAACATGGAGGCAGTGTTGGTGAGCCTGGTAAGAACTGGGTCTGGGTGATATATAATCATAAGTGGCTGTGTTTTCCCAGCCTGGGTCAATGATGACAACCCAATGTCATGAAGAGAGGTGATGACATCAAAATAAGCCTGTAGGTGTACGCTGAGGCCCGCCCAGGAGGACAGGGTTACAGGAGGTTCTTTAAGTCTTTGGACACCTCTTGGGGGACTTGCCTGAAGTACTCAAATGGCCTTGTCCTTTGACACCTCTGAGAAATTTTCAAAATCCTTGTTCTCCTTTGCTGGGAACACTGCTTACTAACAATCACTATGTCTTTTACTCAACTTGTGTACAATCTGCATGGCATCCACATTGCTTATGCCCCTGTCTTTTCTGGTGTTTTGCAGTCATGTGGCATGCCTTCTTGGAGCCAAAACAATCAGAGATGTCAGGTAAGTGGAATCATCTGTGCTAATGTCTTCCCTTCTCTATAGCTTGTCCCTTTGTGTATTACAGTGTGAGGCTCAGCCAAACTCAAGTGCTTAAGGATAGCTAAACAATAAATCCAAACACGCCAGAAGATTTTCGATTGTGGGTTAAGTTCTACCATGTAGACATATACATTTACGAGGGTACAGGAATTTTCTTAAAATCTGATTATTCCTAGCCCCATTAATAGGAGCCACCCTTGATGCAATAAGAGGATAACTAACTGCTGAACATGGTATCTGCATCTTCCTTGCTCACCACATGAGCAGTTACAGGATCTCAACAGAGGCTTCCAAGCCTGTTCTCAGGACTCTCTTTAAGATGACATGGGAACCAAGAAACAGAGCCTTGATTACTGAGACAAAGTAGTCTATAAAAATCCACCATTGCCAACCACCACATGATGTCTTGACAAGGGAACAAAGTCTAGCAAATTTTCCCAAATCTTCATTCCAGAGGGAATTTACATATGGGTGTTAGTTGAAGTTGTCTGGGTTGCAATGGAAACAATTCCTTCCCAAATTCCTTCAAAGTATTGGATTCTTTTCTTGCTAAACTTCACCCCTCAACCATCCTCAAATAAAACTTGCCAGGCATGGATTTTTTCATAGGTCAAGCCTTATCTTGTGGAACCTGACACCACTGGGCTAAATGTCAACTTGCCTCATGTTAGATTCAGGAACTAGGGTCAACTTTTCAGTATCATGGTACTGCAATACATTAAGCCTTAAGACATATGCTTCCATGGCAGAACATTTGTCACTATCCACTCTGCCTCTGACACACTGCAGAATGCAAGAAAATGTGTTTCAAAATGACTTGAGACATTCAGTTTAGACCTTGCAGGTGAATGATCCTTCCCCTCAAGGTAGAATGAGAAACTCACAACATCCTTCAAACAGACTCTAAAATCTCTGTGAGGTTGTCTGTATACTGTGCTTTTTAAAATAACTTGAGGAGCTCGAGCAAAGTGTTGGCACGTCCAGAGAGTTGAGGTTAAAGGCATATATGCACTGGCTGCTTTTTCTAGATAACAATTAAGCCTGTCTTGGGACAAGTTGCTACTTTGTGTTTTCCATGTTTTTTGTAGCAAATTAGCCAAGAGAGCTTTTGGGGGTGGGGCTTCTTCATAGACAAGTGGCTGTAGATAGGAATTGTGAGAGAACATACTTCATGATCAGCTGTGCCCTTGACACTCTTAAGAATTCTGAGATACTGGAGTATGGAAATGGGCTTCATTAATGAGAGTACTTACACAAATTCTCTCTCCATAAAGTTTGAAATAAAGAAGGGCAATCATGAGCCTTGACATCTTGATCTTTCCTCCTACAGAGAAGTCAATTTTCAAGTTACAAAGAAGGTTGCCCTTGAGTCCTTGGAAGACCATTGGATGCTGCAGCTCTCTCCATTTCCATGGGCCCTTTTCTAACCTGGAGGCAGTGTTGGTGAGCTGGTAGAACTGGGTCTGGGTGATATATAATCATAAGGC
>NW_023045023.1:71541-113110 GCF_011762505.2 Arvicanthis niloticus
TCCCGCCTCCTGCGCCTGGGGGCGGTTCTATGCAGATGTGGGAGTGTCCTAGACTCCCAGGGGCGTCCCAGCCCCCCAGGGGCGGGTCCAGGGCCCCCCAGGCCCTGCCCACGCGGTTCCAGGACCCAGTCTGTCCTTGGTGCTCCAAGTGTCTCATTGGTCAATCTGGGTCTCAGAGTCCCTCCTCCTGCCGCCTGGGGGAGGGTCTATGCAGATGTGGGAGTGTCCTAGACTCCCAGGGGGCGGTCCCAGCCCTCCAGGGCGGGTCCAGGGCCCCCCAGGCCCTGCCCACCGGGTCCAGGACCCAGTCTGTCCTTGGTTCCCTTTGGTGCTACCAAGTGTCTCATTGGTCATTGGGTCCCAAGTCCCGCCTCCTGCCGCTGGGGGAGGGTCTATGCAGATGTGGGAGTGTCCCTAGGACTCCCGGGGGCGGTCCCAGCCCCTCCAGGGGCGGTCCAGGGCCCCCCCGGCCTGCCCACCGGGTCCAGGACCCAGTCTGTCCTTGGTGCTGCTCAAGTGTCTCATTGGCATCTGGTCTCCAAGTCCCGCCTCCTGCCGCCTGGGGGCGGTTCTATGCAGATTGTGGGAGTGGCCTAGACTCCCAGGGGGCGGTCCCAGCCTCCGGGGCGGGTCCAGGGCCCCCCAGGCCCCTGCGCCCCCCGGGTCCAGGACCCATCTGTCCTTGGTGCTCCAAGTGTCTCATTGGTCCTTGGAAGTCTAAAGTCCCCGCCTCCTGCCGCCTGGGGGCGGTTCTATGCAGATGGTGGGAGTGTCCTAGACTCCCGGGGGCGGTCCCAGCCCTCCAGGGGCGGCCCCAGGCCCCCCAGGCCCTGCCCCACCGGGTCCCAGGACCCAGTCTGTCCTTGGTTCCCTTTGGTGCTCCAAGTGTCCTCATGGGTCATTGGCTCTCCGAGTCCCGCCCCTGCCGCCTGGGGGCGGGTCTATGCAGATGTGGGAGTGTCCTAGACCCAGGGGGGTCCCAGCCCTCCAGGGGCGGGTCCAGGGCCCCCCAGGCCCTGCCCACCGGGTCCAGGACCCAGTCTTCCTTGGTGCTCCAAGTGTCTCATTGGTCGTGCGATCTAAGTCCCGCCTCCTGCCGCCTGGGGGCGGTTCTATGCAGATGTGGGAGTGTCCTAGACTCCCAGGGGGCGGTCCCAGCCCTCCAGGGCGGGTCCAGGGCCCCCCAGGCCCTGCCCACCGGGTCCAGGACCCAGTCTGTCCTTGGTTCCCTTTGGTGCTCCAAGTGTCTCATTGGTCGCTGGTGACCCAAAGTCCCGCCTCCTGCCGCCTGGGGGCGGTTCTATGCAGATGGGAGTGTCCTAGACTCCCAGGGGGCGTCCCGCCCTCCAGGGTCGGGTCCAGGCCCCCAGGCCCTGCCCACCGGGTCCAGGACCCAGTCTGTCCTTTTCCGGGGGCTCCAAGTGTCTCATTGGTCGCTGGGATCAGAGTCCCGCCTCCTGGCCGCCTGGGGGAGGTCTATGCAGATGTGGGAGTGTCCTAGACTCCCAGGGGCGGTCCCAGCCCTCCAGGGGGGGTCCATGGCCCCCCAGGCCCTGCCACCGTGTCCAGGACCCAGTCTGTCCTTGTTCCCTTTGGTGCTCCAAGTGTCTCATTGGTCGCTGGACCTAAAGTCCCGCCTCCTGCCGCCTGGGGGCGGTTCTATGCAGATGTGGGAGTGTCCTAGACTCCCAGGGGGCGGTCCCAGCCCTCCGGGCGGGTCCAGGGCCCCCCAGCCCCTGCCCACCGTGTCCAGGACCCATCTGTCCTTGGTTCCCTTTGGTGCTCCAAGTGTCTCATTGGTCATTGGGTCATCAAGTCCCGCCTCCTGCCGCCTGGGGGAGGGTCTATGCAGATGTGGGAGTGTCCTAGACTCCCAGGGGGCGGTCCCGCCCTCCAGGGGCGGGTCCAGGCCCCCCAGGCCCTGCCCACCGGGTCCAGGACCCAGTCTGTCCTTTGGTGCTCCAAGTGTCTCATTGGTCATTGGGTCTCAAAGTCCCGCCTCCTGCCGCCTGGGGCGGTTCTATGCAGATGTGGGAGTGTCCTAGACTCCCAGGGGGCGGTCCCAGCCCTCCAGGGGCGGTCCAGGGCCCCCCAGGCCCTGCCCACCGGGTCCAGGACCCAGTCTGTTCTTTGGTGCTCCAAGTGTCTCATTGGTCATTGGGTCTAAAGTCCCGCCTCCTGCCGCCTGGGGCGGTTCTATGCAGATGTGGGAGTGTCCTAGACTCCCAGGGGGCGGTCCCAGCCCTCCAGGGGCGGGTCCAGGGCCCCCCAGGCCCTGCCCACCGGGTCCAGGACCCAGTCTGTCCTTGGGTGCTCCAAGTGTCTCATTGGTCATTGGGTCTCAGAGTCCCGCCTCCTGCCGCCTGGGGGAGGGTCTATGCAGATGTGGGAGTGTCCTAGACTCCCAGGGGCGGTCCCAGCCCTCAGGGGGCGGGTCCAGGCCCCCAGGCCTACCTACTGCTAACAGGCCCCGGTGTCTCATTGGTCCTCCGGAGCCAAAGTACCGCCTCCAGCCGCCTGGGGGCGGATCTAGGCAGATGTGGGAGTGGCCAGGTCTCCCAGGGGCGGTCCCAGCCCTCTGGGGGCGGATCCAGGCCCCCCAGGCCTACCTACTGCTAACAGGCCCCGGTGTCCCATTGGCCCTCCGGAGCCAGAGTCCCGCCTCCGGCCGCCTGGGGGTGTGTCCAGGCAGATGTGGGAGTGTCCTAGAGTCCCAGGGGGCGGTCCCAGGGCCCCCCAGCCCCTCCCAGACCCCCGTGACCTCACCGTGACCCCGGACGCTCATTGGTCCTCGGGGCCGGTGGGAGGGTCCTGGCCCTCTGGGGCGGGCTGATCCCTCCCAGGGGGCGTGTCTGCACCCCAGGCCACGCCCCCAGCCCCCAGCCCCCCCCCCCCCCCCCCCCCCCCACCCCAGCCAGCCACCCGGTCCACCAGGTTCCTCTCCCCTCCATAGAGTCCTATGGGCGCCGCGCGGCATGCTGGGACTCGTAGTCCCCGCCCGCCCGCCGCCGCCATCTTGGAGGTCGTTCCCTTTCGCCCCGCGGCCGCCCCGCCCACCCAGCCAGTCAAAGGCGGCCTCCGCGCCAGCCAGAAGCAGCGAACCGCCGGTGGCTCGGCCCTTAAGGCTCCCGCCCGCAGAGGGCGCGCCGTCTCTTGGTGCGCCGGTTCGAGTCCCGCTGTCTGTCTGTCTGCCTGTCAGTCAGTCAGTCTGTCTATCCCGATCTCTCTCCCGCGTCATCTCGTGGGAAAAAAAAAAAAAAAAAAAAAAAAAAAAAAAAAGTTTTTGCGGGGTTCCTCCTCACTTTAAAAATTTTTTTATTGTGGGGGGGGTGTGTGTGTGGTGAGTGTCGGGTGCTTGTGGTGACGGTGAGGCAGGGGATGACAGAGAGAGAGAGAGAGAGAGAGAGAGAGGATCCGGGTCGTCTGTTTCTCTCTTCTTCTTCTTGTGGTTGTGGTTTGCTGCTGCTGCTGCTGCTGCTGAGGGCGGCCGCGGGTCGGTCGGGTCCGGTTCCCTCCGTGTGCGTGTGCGTGTGTGTGTGTGTCCGTCCCGTCCGTCCGTCCGTCGTCCCTCGGTCCCGTCGGTCGGTCGGTCCGGTCGGTCGTCGATCGCGACTCCCCCTCCTCCCCCGCGCGCGCGCGCGAGTCCCGTGAAAACTGAAAGGAGAAGAAGAATCGTCATCGTCAATCAATCAATCAATCATCATCAATCATCATCATCCATCCATCCATCCATCCATCCATCAATCGATATAAAAAAACCCGGCCGGATCCAGCCACACGGCTCGGCTCGGCTCGGCTCGGCTCATCCGCGCCGCTTCCCCGCCGGCCGGCTCGGGTTCGCGGGTTTTTTTTTTTTTTTTCTTTGTTTTGGTATTTTTTTTGGGTTGGTTTTCCCAGGCAAGATGGCGCCGGCCGGGCGGCTCGGCCAATGGGAGCGCGAGTTCGGCCGCCGGGCATCATGGGAGACGTAGTTCCGCCCGGCCGGCGCCATCTTGCCCGTAGTTCCCGGGACCGCCGGGCCCGCGCGGCCGGCTCCCGGCGGCGGTCCGGGGCCCGCCCGCCCGCGTGGGGCGCGGGGCGGGGCGTGGGATCGCGCGGGGGCGGTCCCCCGTGGCCCGCCCACGCCCCCGGGGGCGGGGCCGCGCCGCCCTGGCCGGCGGGGGCCCGGCTCCCCCCGCGGGTCGGGCTTCCGGGGCTCCCGGGGCCGGGGACGGGCTCCGGGGGGCGTGCCACGGGCTCCGGGGGGGCGTGGTCGGCCGGTCCGGCGCCGCCTCCCGGCGTCCCCGGACCCGCCCCCGGACCCCCGGAGCCCCCCCGGGGTCCGGTGCCCGTTGGACGGCCCGGGGCGGAAGTTCCGCCTCGGGGGCGTGTCCGGGGGCCGAGGGGGCGGAGTCCGCAGTCCCCCGGGGCGGGTCCGACCGCCTGGACCCGCCCCCCGCCCCCCCAGCCCCTCCCCGAGCCCCCCCAAGTCTCAAGCACTGTCGGTCCCTCCGGGTCCCTCTGGGTCCTCTGCCCGGCCCCGGGGGCGTGGCCGGGGTCTGGGGGGCGTGGTCTAGGGCCGTCCGGGGGCGGGGTCCGACCGGTCTGGCACCGCCTCCCGCCCTCCCAGACCCTCCCACGGCCCCCCAGAGCCCTCTCCCCATTGGCTCCAATGGAGCTGCCAGGGCCTGAGACCCGGCCCCGGGGGCGTGGCCGGGGTCTGGGGGGCGTGTCTAGGGCCGTCCGGGGGCGGGTCCGACCGTCTGGCAGCACCGCCTCCCGCCCCCCCAGACCCTCCCACGGCCCCCCAGAGCCCTCTCCCCATTGGCTCCAATGGAGCTGCCAGGGCCTGAGACCCGCCCCGGGGCGTGGCCGGGGTCTGGGGGGCGTGTCTAGGGCCGTCCGGGGGCGGGTCCGACCGTCCTGGCACCGACTCCCGCCCCCCCAGCCCCTCCCACCAGGCCCCCTAGCCCCAGACCCGGGTCCCCGTGGGCTCCTATGGAGCTGCCAGTCCCCGAGTCCCAGCCCTCTCATTGGTCGCCGGGACCCGAAGTCCCGCCTCCTGCCGCCTGGGGGAGGTTCTATGCAGATGTGGGAGTGGCCTAGACTCCCAGGGGGGGCGGTCCCAGCCCTCCAGGGGCGGGTCCAGGGTCCCCCAGGCCCTGCCCACCGGGTCCAGGACCCAGTCTGTCCTTGGTGCTCCAAGTGTCTCATTGTCGCTGGGATCTAAAGTCCCGCCTCCTGCCGCCTGGGGGAGGGTCTATGCAGATGTGGGAGTGTCCTAGACTCCCAGGGGGCGGTCCCAGCCCTCCAGGGTGCGGGTCCAGGGCCCCCCAGGCCCTGCCCACCGGGGTCCAGGACCCAGTCTGTCCTTGGTTCCCTTTGGTGCTCCAAGTGTCTCATTGGTCGCTGCGATCTAAGTCCCGCCTCCTGCCGCCTGGGGGGCGGTTCTATGCAGATGTGGGAGTGTCCTAGACTCCCAGGGGGCGGTCCCAGCCCTCCCTGGGCGGGTCCAGGGCCCCCCAGGCCCTGCCACCGGGTCCAGGACCCAGTCTGTCCTTGTTCCCTTTGGTGCTCCAAGTGTCTCATTGGTCCTGGGATCTAAAGTCCCGCCTCCTGCCGCCTGGGGGCGGTTCTATGCAGATGTGGGAGTGTCCTAGACTCCCAGGGGGCGGTCCCCAGCCCTCCAGGGGCGGGTCCAGGGCCCCCCAGGCCCTGCCCACCGGGTCCAGGACCCAGTCTGTTCCTTGGTTCCCTTTGGTGCTCCAAGTGTCCTCATTGGTCGCTGGGACTCCAAAGTCCCCGCCTCCTGCCGCCTGGGGGCGGTTCTATGCAGATGTGGGAGTGTCCTAGACTCCCAGGGGCGGTCCCAGCCCTCCAGGGGCGGGTCCAGGGCCCCCCAGGCCCTGCCCACCGGGTCCAGGACCCAGTCCTGTCCTTGGTGCTCCAAGTGTCTCATTGGTCGCCTGGGATCTAAAGTCCCGCCTCCTGCCGCCTGGGGGAGGGTCTATGCAGATGTGGGAGTGTCCTAGACTCCCAGGGGGCGGTCCCAGCCCTCCAGGGGCGGGTCCAGGGCCCCCCAGGCCCTGCCCACCGGGTCCAGGACCCAGTCTGTCCTTGGTTCCCTTTGGTGCTCCAAGTGTCTCATTGGTCGCTGCGATCTAAAGTCCCGCCTCCTGCCGCCTGGGGGCGGTTCTATGCAGATGTGGGAGTGTCCTAGACTCCCAGGGGGCGGTCCCAGCCCTCCCGGGGCGGGTCCAGGGCCCCCCAGGCCCTGCCCACCGGGTCCAGGACCCAGTCTGTCCTTGGTTCCCTTTGGTGCTCCAAGTGTCTCATTGGTCGCTGGGATCTAAAGTCCCGCCTCCTGCCGCCTGGGGGCGGTTCTATGCAGATGTGGGAGTGTCCTTGACTCCCAGGGGGCGGTCCCAGCCCTCCAGGGGCGGGTCCAGGGCCCCCCAGGCCCTGCCCACCGGGTCCAGGACCCAGTCTGTCCTTGGTTCCCCTTTGTGCTCCAAGTGTCTCATTGGTCGCTGGGACCCGAAGTCCCGCCTCCTGCCGCCTGGGGGCGGTTCTATGCAGATGTGGGAGTGGCCTGCACTCCCAGGGGGCGGTCCCAGCCCTCCAGGGGCGGGTCCAGGGCCCCCCAGGCCCTGCCCACCGGGTCCAGGACCCAGTCTGTCCTGGTTCCCCTTTGTGCTCCAAGTGTCTCATTGGTCGCTGGGACCCGAAGTCCCGCCTCCTTGCCGCCTGGGGGCGGTTCTATGCAGATGTGGAGTGGCCCTAGACTCCCAGGGGGCGGTCCCAGCCCTCCAGGGGCGGGTCCAGGGCCCCCCAGGCCCTGCCCACCGGGTCCAGGACCCAGTCCTGTCCTTGGTTCCCTTTGGTGCTCCAAGTGTCTCATTGGTCATTGGGTCTCAGAGTCCCGCCTCCAGCCGCCTGTGGGAGGGTCTATGCAGATGTGGGAGTGTCCTAGAGTCCCAGGGGGCGGTCCCAGCCCTCAGGGGGCGGATCCAGGCCCCCCAGACCTACCTACTGCTAACAGGGCCCCGGTGTCCCATTGGTCCTCCGGAGCCAAAGTACCGCCTCCAGCCGCCTGGGGGCGGATCTAGGCAGATGTGGGAGTGGCCAGGTCTCCCAGGGGGCGGTCCCAGCCCTCTGGGGGCGGATCCAGGCCCCCAGGCCTACCTACTGCTAACAGGCCCCGGTGTCCCATTGGTCCTCCGGAGCCAGAGTCCCGCCTCCGGCCGCCTGGGGGTGTGTCCAGGCAGATGTGGGAGTGTCCTAGAGTCCCAGGGGGCGGTCCCAGGGCCCCCCCAGCCCCTCCCAGACCCCCGTGACCTCACCGTGACCCCGGACGCTCATTGGTCCTCGGGGGGGCCGGTGGGAGGGTCCTGGCCCTCTGGGGGCGGGCTGATCCCTCCCAGGGGGCGGTGTCTGCACCCCAGGCCACGCCCCCAGCCCCCAGCCCCCACCCCCCACCCCTCCCCACCCCCCGCCAGCCACCCGGTCCACCAGGTTCCTCTCCCCTCCATAGAGTCCTATGGGCGCCGCGCGGCATGCTGGGACTCGTAGTCCCCCCCCGCCCGCCGCCATCTTGGAGGTCGTTCCCATTAGCCCCGCGGCCGCCCCCCCCACCCAGCCAGTCAAAGGCGGCCTCCGCGCCAGCCAGAAAGCAGCGAACCGCCGGTGGCTCGGCCCTTAAGGCTTCCCGCCCGCAGAGGGCGCGCCGTCTCTTGGTGCGCCGGTTCGAGTCCCGCTGTCTGTCTGTCTGCCTGTCAGTCAGTCAGTCTGTCTATCCCGATCTCTCCTCCCGCGTCATACTCGTGGGAAAAAAAAAAAAAAAAAAAAAAAAAAAAAAAAAAAAAAAAAAAAAAAGAGTTTTTGCGGGGTTCCTCCTCACTTTAAAAATTTTTTTATTGTGGGGGGGGGTGTGTGTGTGGTGAGTGTCGGGTGCTTGTGGTGACGGTGAGGCAGGGGGATGACAGAGAGAGAGAGAGAGAGAGAGAGAGAGAGAGAGGATCCGGGTCGTCTGTTTCTCTCTTCTTCTTCTTGTGGTTGTGGTTGTTGCTGCTGCTGCTGCTGCTGCTGAGGCGGCCGCGGGTCGGTCGGGTCCGGTTCCCTCCGTGTGCGTGCGTGTGTGTGTGTGTGTGTCCGTCCGTCCGTCCGTCCGTCCGTCCCTCGGTCCCGTCGGTCGGTCGGTCGGTCGGTCGGTCGATCGCGACTCCCGCCTCCTCCCCCGCGCGCGCGCGCGAGTCCCGTGAAAACTGAAAGGAGAAGAAGAATCGTCATCGTCAATCAATCAATCAATCAATCATCATCAATCATCATCCATCCATCCATCCATCCATCCATCCATCAATCGATATAAAAAAAACCCGGCCGAATCCAGCCACCGCTCGGCTCGGCTCGGCTCGGCTCCTCCGCGCCGCTTCCCGCCGGCCGGCTCGGGTTCGCGGGTTTTTTTTTTTTTTTTCTTTGTTTTGGTATTTTTTTTGGGTTGGTTTTCCCAGGCAAGATGGCGCCGGCCGGGCGGCTCGGCCAATGGGAGCGCGAGTTCGGCCGCCGGGCATCATGGGAGACGTAGTTTCCGCCCGCCGGCGCCATCTTGCCCGTAGTTCCCGGGCCGCCGGGCCGCGCGGCCGGCTCCCGGCGGCGGCGTCCGGGGCCCGCCCGCCCGCGTGGGCGCGGGGCGGGGCGCGGGATCGCGCGGGGGGGCGGTCCCCCGTGGCCCGCCCACGCCCCCGGGGGCGGGGGCCGCGCCGCCCCGGGCCGGCGGGGGCCCGGCTCCCCCCGCGGGTCGGGCTTCCGGGGCTCCCGGGGCCGGGGAGCGGCTCCGGGGGGGCGTGCCCGGGCTCCGGGGGGGCGTGGTCGGCCGTCCGGCGCCGCCTCCCGGCGTCCCGGACCCGCCCCCGGACACCCCGGAGCCCCCCGGGGTCCGGTGCCCGTTGGACGGCCCGGGGCGGAAGTCCCGCCTCGGGGGCGTGTCCGGGGTCGAGGGGGCGGAGTCCGCAGTCCCCGGGGGCGGGTCCGACCGCCTGGACCCGCCCCCCCGCCCCCCCAGCCCCTCCCCGAGCCCCCCCAAGTCTCAAGCACTCTCCTTCCCTCCGGGTCCCTCTGGGTCCTCTGCCCGGCCCCGGGGGGCGTGGCCGGGGTCTGGGGGGCGTGTCTAGGGCCGTCCGGGGGCGGGTCCGACCGTCTGGCACCGCCCCCCGCCCCCCCAGCCCCTCCCACGGCCCCCCAGAGCCCTCTCCCCATTGGCTCCAATGGAGCTGCCAGGGCCTGAGACCCGGCCCCGGGGGCGTGGCCGGGGTCTGGGGGGCGTGTCTGGGGCCGTCCGGGGGCGGGTCGGACCGTCTGGCACCGCCTCCCGCCCCCCCAGCCCCTCCCACGGCCCCCCAGAGCCCTCTCCCCATTGGCTACAATGGAGCTGCCAGGGCCTGAGACCCGGCCCCGGGGGCGTGGACGGGGTCTGGGGGGCGTGTTTAGGGCCGTCCGGGGGCGGGTCCGACCGTCTGGCACCGCCTCCCGCCCCCCCAGCCCCTCCCACGGCCCCCCAGACCCGGGTCCCCGTGGGCTCCTATGGAGCTGCCAGTCCCCGAGTCCCAGCCTCTCATTGGTCGCTGGGACCCGAAGTCCCGCCTCCTGCCGCCTGGGGGCGGTTCTATGCAGATGTGGGAGTGTCCTAGAGTCCCAGGGGGCGGTCCCAGCCCTCCAGGGGCGGGTCCAGGGCCCACCAGGCCCTGCCCACCGGGTCCAGGACCCAGTCTGTCCTTGGTGCTCCAAGTGTCTCATTGGTCGCTGGGTCTCAGAGTCCCGCCTCCTGCCGCCTGGGGGAGGGTCTATGCAGATGTGGGAGTGTCCTAGACTCCCAGGGGGGCGGTCCCAGCCCTCCAGGGGCGGGTCCAGGGCCCCCCAGGCCCTGCCCACCGGGTCCAGGACCCAGTCTGTCCTTGGTTCCCTTTGGTGCTCCAAGTGTCTCATTGGTCGCTGGGATCTAAAGTCCCGCCTCCTGCCGCCTGGGGGCGGTTCTATGCAGATGTGGGAGTGTCCTAGACTCCAGGGGGCGGTCCCAGCCCTCCAGGGGCGGGTCCAGGGCCCCCCAGGCCCTGCCCACCGGGTCCAGGACCCAGTCTGTCCTTGGTTCCCTTTGGTGCTCCAAGTGTCTCATTGGTCGCTGGGACCCAAAGTCCCGCCTCCTGCCGCCTGGGGGCGGTTCTATGCAGATGTGGGAGTGTCCTAGACTCCCAGGGGCGGTCCCAGCCCTCCAGGGGCGGGTCCAGGGCCCCCCAGGCCCTGCCCACCGGGTCCAGGACCCAGTCTGTCCTTGGTGCTCCAAGTGTCTCATTGGTCGCTGGGATCTAAAGTCCCGCCTCCTGCCGCCTGGGGGAGGGTCTATGCAGATGTGGGAGTGTCCTAGACTCCCAGGGGGCGGTCCCAGCCCTCCAGGGGCGGGCCCAGGGCCCCCCAGGCCCTGCCCACCGGGTCCAGGACCCAGTCTGTCCTTGGTTCCCTTTGGTGCTCCAAGTGTCTCATTGGTCGCTGCGATCTAAAGTCCCGCCTCCTGCCGCCTGGGGGCGGTTCTATGCAGATGTGGGAGTGTCCTAGACTCCCAGGGGGCGGTCCCAGCCCTCCCTGGGCGGGTCCAGGGCCCCCCAGGCCCTGCCCACCGGGTCCAGGACCCAGTCTGTCCTTGGTTCCCTTTGGTGCTCCAAGTGTCTCATTGGTCGCTGGGATCTAAAGTCCCGCCTCCTGCCGCCTGGGGGCGGTTCTATGCAGATGTGGGAGTGTCCTAGACTCCCAGGGGGCGGTCCCAGCCCTCCAGGGGCGGGTCCAGGGCCCCCCAGGCCCTGCCCACCGGGTCCAGGACCCAGTCTGTCCTTGGTTCCCTTTGGTGCTCCAAGTGTCTCATTGGTCGCTGGGACCCAAAGTCCCGCCTCCTGCCGCCTGGGGGCGGTTCTATGCAGATGTGGGAGTGTCCTAGACTCCCAGGGGCGGGTCCCAGCCCTCCAGGGGCGGGTCCAGGGCCCCCCAGGCCCTGCCCACCGGGTCCAGGACCCAGTCTGTCCTTGGTGCTCCAAGTGTCTCATTGGTCGCTGGGATCTAAAGTCCCGCCTCCTGCCGCCTGGGGGAGGGTCTATGCAGATGTGGGAGTGTCCTAGACTCCCAGGGGGCGGTCCCAGCCCTCCAGGGGCGGGTCCAGGGCCCCCCAGGCCCTGCCCACCGGGTCCAGGACCCAGTCTGTCCTTGGTTCCCTTTGGTGCTCCAAGTGTCTCATTGGTCGCTGCGATCTAAAGTCCCGCCTCCTGCCGCCGGGGGGCGGTTCTATGCAGATGTGGGAGTGTCCTAGACTCCCAGGGGGCGGTCCCAGCCCTCCCTGGGCGGGTCCAGGGCCCCCCAGGCCCTGCCCACCGGGTCCAGGACCCAGTCTGTCCTTGGTTCCCTTTGGTGCTCCAAGTGTCTCATTGGTCGCTGGGATCTAAAGTCCCGCCTCCTGCCGCCTGGGGGCGGTTCTATGCAGATGTGGGAGTGTCCTAGACTCCCAGGGGGGCGGTCCCAGCCCTCCAGGGGCGGGTCCAGGGCCCCCCAGGCCCTGCCCACCGGGTCCAGGACCCAGTCTGTCCTTGGTTCCCTTTGGTGCTCCAAGTGTCTCATTGGTCGCTGGGACCCAAAGTCCCGCCTCCTGCCGCCTGGGGGCGGTTCTATGCAGATGTGGGAGTGGCCTGCACTCCCAGGGGGCGGTCCCAGCCCTCCAGGGGCGGGTCCAGGGCCCCCCAGGCCCTGCCCACCGGGTCCAGGACCCAGTCTGTCCTTGGTTCCCCTTTGTGCTCCAAGTGTCTCATTGGTCGCTGGGACCGAAGTCCCGCCTCCTGCCGCCTGGGGGCGGTTCTATGCAGATGTGGGAGTGGCCTAGACTCCCAGGGGGCGGTCCCAGCCCTCCAGGGGCGGGTCCAGGGCCCCCCAGGCCCTGCCCCACCGGGTCCAGGACCCAGTCTGTCCTTGGTTCCCTTTGGTGCTCCAAGTGTCTCATTGGTCATTGGGTCTCAGAGTCCCGCCTCCAGCCGCCTGGGGGAGGGTCTATGCAGATGTGGGAGTGTCCTAGAGTCCCAGGGGGCGGTCCCAGCCCTCAGGGGGCGGATCCAGGCCCCCCAGACCTACCTACTGCTAACAGGCCCCGGTGTCCCATTGGTCCTCCGGAGCCAAAGTACCGCCTCCAGCCGCCTGGGGGCGGATCTAGGCAGATGTGGGAGTGGCCAGGTCTCCCAGGGGGCGGTCCCAGCCCTCTGGGGGCGGATCCAGGCCCCCAAGGCCTACCTACTGCTAACAGGCCCCGGTGTCCCATTGGTCCTCCGGAGCCAGAGTCCCGCCTCCGGCCCGCCTGGGGGTGTGTCCAGGCAGATGTGGGAGTGTCCTAGAGTCCCAGGGGGCGGTCCCAGGGCCCCCCAGCCCCTCCCAGACCCCCGTGACCTCACCGTGACCCCGGACGCTCATTGGTCCTCGGGGGCCGGTGGGAGGGTCCTGGCCCTCTGGGGGCGGGCTGATCCCTCCCAGGGGGCGTGTCTGCACCCCAGGCCACGCCCCCAGCCCCCAGCCCCCACCCCCCACCCCTCCCCACCCCCCGCCAGCCACCCGGTCCACCAGGTTCCTCTCCCCTCCATAGAGTCCTATGGGCGCCGCGCGGCATGCTGAGGACTCGTAGTCCCCGCCCGCCCGCCGCCATCTTGGAGGTCGTTCCCTTTCGCCCCGCGGCCGCCCCGCCCACCCAGCCAGTCAAAGGCGGCCTCCGCGCCAGCCAGAAGCAGCGAACCGCCGGTGGCTCGGCCCTTAAGGCTCCCGCCCGCAGAGGGCGCGCCGTCTCTTGGTGCGCCGGTTCGAGTCCCGCTGTCTGTCTGTCTGCCTGTCAGTCAGTCAGTCTGTCTATCCCGATCTCTCTCCCGCGTCATCTCGTGGGAAAAAAAAAAAAAAAAAAAAAAAAAAAAAAAAAAAGTTTTTGGGGGGTTCCACCTCACTTTAAAAATTTTTTTTGTGTGGGGGGGGGTGGTGTGTGTGGTGAGTGTCGGGTGCTTGTGGTGACGGTGAGGCAGGGGGGATGACAGAGAGAGAGAGAGAGGAGAGAGAGAGAGGATCCGGGTCGTCTGTTTCTCTCTTCTTCTTCTTGTGTTGTGGTTGTTGCTGCTGCTGCTGCTGCTGCTGAGGCGGCCGCGGGTCGGTCGGGTCCGGTTCCCTCCGTGTGCGTGCGTGTGTGTGTGTGTGTGTCCGTCCGTCCGTCCGTCCGTCCGTCCCTCGGTCCCGTCGGTCGGTCGGTCGGTCGGTCGGATCGATCGCGACTCCCCCTCCTCCCCCGCGCGCGCGCGCGAGTCCCGTGAAAACTGAAAGGAGAAGAAGAATCGTCATCGTCAATCAATCAATCAATCATCATCAATCAATCATCATCCATCCATCCATCCATCCATCCATCCATCAATCGATATAAAAAAACCCGGCCGGAATCCAGCCACCGGCTCGGCTCGGCTCGGCTCGGCTCCTCCGCGCCGCTTCCCGCCGGCCGGCTCGGGTTCGCGGGTTTTTTTTTTTTTTTCTTTGTTTTGGTATTTTTTTTGGGTTGGTTTTCCCAGGCAAGATGGCGCCGGCCGGGCGGCTCGGCCAATGGGAGCGCGAGTTCGGCCGCCGGGCATCATGGGAGACGTAGTTCCGCCCGGCCGGCGCCATCTTGCCCGTAGTTCCCGGGCCGCCGGGCCGCGCGGCCGGCTCCCGGCGGCGGCGTCCGGGGCCCGCCCGCCCGCGTGGGGCGCGGGGCGGGGCGCGGGATCGCGCGGGGGGCGGTCCCCCGTGGCCCGCCCACGCCCCCGGGGGCGGGGCCGCGCCGCCCCCGGGCCGGCGGGGGCCCGGCTCCCCCCGCGGGTCGGGCTTCCGGGGCTCCCGGGGCCGGGGAGCGGCTCCGGGGGGCGTGCCCGGGCTCCGGGGGGGCGTGGTCGGCCGTCCGGCGCCGCCTCCCGGCGTCCCGGACCCGCCCCCGGACCCCCGGAGGCCCCCCGGGGTCCGGTGCCCGTTGGACGGCCCGGGGCGGAAGTCCCGCCTCGGGTGGCGTGTCCGGGGTCGAGGGGGCGGAGTCCGCAGTCCCCGGGGGCGGGTCCGACCGCCTGGACCCGCCCCCCCGCCCCCCCAGCCCCTCCCCGAGCCCCCCCAAGTCTCAAGCACTCTCCTTCCCTCCGGGTCCCTCTGGGTCCTCTGCCCGGCCCCGGGGGCGTGGCCGGGGTCTGGGGGGCGTGTCTTAGGGCCGTCCGGGGGCGGGTCCGACCGTCTGGCACCGCCTCCCGCCCCCCCAGCCCCTCCCACGGCCCCCAGAGCCCTCTCCCCATTGGCTCCAATGGAGCTGCCAGGGCCTGAGACCCGGCCCCGGGGGCGTGGCCGGGGTCTGGGGGGCGTGTCTGGGGGCCGTCCGGGGGCGGGGTCGGACCGTCTGGCACCGCCTCCCGCCCCCCCAGCCCCTCCCACGGCCCCCCAGAGCCCTCTCCCCATTGGCTACAATGGAGCTGCCAGGGCCTGAGACCCGGCCCCGGGGGCGTGGACGGGGGTCTGGGGGGCGTGTTTAGGGCCGTCCGGGGGCGGGTCCGACCGTCTGGCACCGCCTCCCGCCCCCCCAGCCCCTCCCACGGCCCCCCAGACCCGGGTCCCCGTGGGCTCCTATGGAGCTGCCAGTCCCCGAGTCCCAGCCTCTCATTGGTCGCTGGGACCCTAAGTCCCGCCTCCTGCCGCCTGGGGGCGGTTCTATGCAGATGTGGGAGTGTCCTAGAGTCCCAGGGGGCGGTCCCAGCCCTCCAGGGGCGGGTCCAGGGCCCCCCAGGCCCTGCCCACCGGGTCCAGGACCCAGTCCTGTCCTTGGTGCTCCAAGTGTCTCATTGGTCGCTGGGGTCTCAGAGTCCCGCCTCCTGCCGCCTGGGGGAGGGTCTATGCAGATGTGGGAGTGTCCTAGACTCCCAGGGGGCGGTCCCAGCCCTCCAGGGGGCGGGTCCAGGGCCCCCCAGGCCCTGCCCACCGGGTCCAGGACCCAGTCTGTCCTTGGTTCCCTTGGTGCTCCAAGTGTCTCATTGGTCGCTGGGATCTAAAGTCCCGCCTCCTGCCGCCTGGGGGCGGTTCTATGCAGATGTGGGAGTGTCCTAGACTCCCAGGGGGCGGTCCCAGCCCTCCAGGGGTGGGGTCCAGGGCCCCCCAGGCCCTGCCCACCGGGTCCAGGACCCAGTCTGTCCTTGGTTCCCTTTGGTGCTCCAAGTGTCTCATTGGTCGCTGGGACCCAAAGTCCCGCCTCCTGCCGCCTGGGGGCGGTTCTATGCAGATGTGGGAGTGTCCTAGACTCCCAGGGGCGGTCCCAGCCCTCCAGGGGCGGGTCCAGGGCCCCCCAGGCCCTGCCCACCGGGTCCAGGACCCAGTCTGTCCTTGGTGCTCCAAGTGTCTCATTGGTCCGCTGGGATCTAAAGTCCCGCCTCCTGCCGCCTGGGGGAGGTCTATGCAGATGTGGGAGTGTCCTAGACTCCCAGGGGGCGGTCCCAGCCCTCCAGGGGCGGGCCCAGGGCCCCCCAGGCCCTGCCCACCGGGTCCAGGACCCAGTCTGTCCTTGGTTCCCTTTGTGCTCCAAGTGTCTCATTGTCGCTGCGATCTAAAGTCCCGCCTCCTGCCGCCTGGGGGCGGTTCTATGCAGATGTGGGAGTGTCCTAGACTCCCAGGGGGCGGTCCCCAGCCCTCCCCTGGGCGGGTCCAGGGCCCCCCAGGCCTGCCCACCGGGTCCAGGACCCAGTCTGTCCTTGGTTCCCTTTGGTGCTCCAAGTGTCTCATTGGTCGCTGGGATCTAAAGTCCGCCTCCTGCCGCCTGGGGGCGGTTCTATGCAGATGTGGGAGTGTCCTAGACTCCCAGGGGGCGGTCCCAGCCCTCCAGGGGCGGGTCCCAGGGCCCCCCAGGCCCTGCCCACCGGGTCCAGGACCCAGTCTGTCCTTGGTTCCCTTTGGTGCTCCAAGTGTCTCATTGGTCGCTGGGACCCAAAGTCCCGCCTCCTGCCGCCTGGGGGCGGTTTCTATGCAGATGTGGGAGTGTCCTAGACTCCCAGGGGCGGTCCCAGCCCTCCAGGGGCGGGTCCAGGGCCCCCCAGGCCCTGCCCACCGGGTCCAGGACCCAGTCTGTCCTTGGTGCTCCAAGTGTCTCATTGGTCGCTGGGATCTAAAGTCCCGCCTCCTGCCGCCTGGGGGAGGGTCTATGCAGATGTGGGAGTGTCCCTAGACTCCCAGGGGGCGGTCCCAGCCCTCCAGGGGCGGGTCCAGGGCCCCCCAGGCCCTGCCCACCGGGTCCAGGACCCAGTCTGTCCTTGGTTCCCTTTGGTGCTCCAAGTGTCTCATTGGTCGCTGCGATCTAAAGTCCCGCCTCCTGCCGCCTGGGGGCGGTTCTATGCAGATGTGGGAGTGTCCTAGACTCCCAGGGGGCGGTCCCAGCCCTCCCTGGGCGGGTCCAGGGCCCCCAGGCCCTGCCCACCGGGTCCAGGACCCATTCTGTCCGTGGTTCCCTGTGGTGCTCCAAGTGTCTCATTGGTCGCTGTGATCTTAGTCCCGCCTCCTGCCGCCTGGGGGCGGTTCTATGCAGATGTGGGAGTGTCCTAGACTCCCAGGGGGCGGTCCCAGCCCTCCAGGGGCGGGTCCAGGGCCCCCCCCAGGCCCTGCCCACCGGGTCCAGGACCCAGTCCTGTCCTTGGTTCCCTTTGGTGCTCCAAGTGTCTCATTGGTCGCTGGGACCCAAAGTCCCGCCTCCTGCCGCCTGGGGGCGGTTCTATGCAGATGTGGGAGTGGCCTGCACTCCCAGGGGGCGGTCCCAGCCCTCCAGGGGCGGGTCCAGGGCCCCCCAGGCCCTGCCCACCGGGTCCAGGACCCAGTCTGTCCTTGGTTCCCCTTTGTGCTCCAAGTGTCTCATTGGTCGCTGGGACCCGAAGTCCCGCCTCCTGCCGCCTGGGGGCGGTTCTATGCAGATGTGGAGTGGCCTAGACTCCCAGGGGGCGGTCCCAGCCCTCCAGGGGCGGGTCCAGGGCCCCCCAGGCCCTGCCCACCGGGTCCAGGACCCAGTCTGTCCTTGGTTCCCTTTGGTGCTCCAAGTGTCTCATTGGTCATTGGGTCTCAGAGTCCCGCCTCCAGCCGCCTGGGGGAGGGTCTATGCAGATGTGGGAGTGTCCTAGAGTCCAGGGGGCGGTCCCAGCCCTCAGGGGGCGGATCCAGGCCCCCCAGACCTACCTACTGCTAACAGGCCCCGGTGTCCCATTGGTCCTCCGGAGCCAAAGTACCGCCTCCAGCCGCCTGGGGGCGGATCTAGGCAGATGTGGGAGTGGCCAGGTCTCCCAGGGGGCGGTCCCAGCCCTCTGGGGGCGGATCCAGGCCCCCAAGGCCTACCTACTGCTAACAGGCCCCGGTGTCCCATTGGTCCTCCGGAGCCAGAGTCCCGCCTCCGGCCGCCTGGGGGTGTGTCCAGGCAGATGTGGGAGTGTCCTAGAGTCCCAGGGGGCGGTCCCAGGGCCCCCCAGCCCCTCCCAGACCCCCGTGACCTCACCGTGACCCCGGACGCTCATTGGTCCTCGGGGGCCGGTGGGAGGGTCCTGGCCCTCTGGGGGCGGGCTGATCCCTCCCAGGGGGCGTGTCTGCACCCCAGGCCACGCCCCCAGCCCCCAGCCCCCACCCCCCACCCCTCCCCACCCCCCGCCAGCCACCCGGTCCACCAGGTTCCTCTCCCCTCCATAGAGTCCTATGGGCGCCGCGCGGCATGCTGGGACTCGTAGTCCCCGCCCGCCCGCCGCCATCTTGGAGGTCGTTCCCTTTCGCCCCGCGGCCGCCCCGCCCACCCAGCCAGTCAAAGGCGGCCTCCGCGCCAGCCAGAAGCAGCGAACCGCCGGTGGCTCGGCCCTTAAGGCTCCCGCCCGCAGAGGGCGCGCCGTCTCTTGGTGCGCCGGTTCGAGTCCCGCTGTCTGTCTGTCTGCCTGTCAGTCAGTCAGTCTGTCTATCCCGATCTCTCTCCCGCGTCATCTCGTGGGAAAAAAAAAAAAAAAAAAAAAAAAAAAAAAAGTTTTTGCGGGGTTCCTCCTCACTTTAAAAATTTTTTTATTGTGGGGGGGGTGTGTGTGTGGTGAGTGTCGGGTGCTTGTGGTGACGGTGAGGCAGGGGGATGACAGAGAGAGAGAGAGAGAGAGAGAGAGAGAGGATCCGGGTCGTCTGTTTCTCTCTTCTTCTTCTTGTGGTTGTGGTTGTTGCTGCTGCTGCTGCTGCTGCTGAGGCGGCCGCGGGTCGGTCGGGTCCGGTTCCCTCCGTGTGCGTGCGTGTGTGTGTGTGTGTGTCCGTCCGTCCGTCCGTCCGTCCGTCCCTCGGTCCCGTCGGTCGGTCGGTCGGTCGGTCGGTCGATCGCGACTCCCCCTCCTCCCCCGCGCGCGCGCGCGAGTCCCGTGAAAACTGAAAGGAGAAGAAGAATCGTCATCGTCAATCAATCAATCAATCATCATCAATCAATCATCATCCATCCATCCATCCATCCATCCATCCATCAATCGATATAAAAAAAACCCGGCCGGAATCCAGCCACCGGCTCGGCTCGGCTCGGCTCGGCTCCTCCGCGCCGCTTCCCGCCGGCCGGCTCGGGTTCGCGGGTTTTTTTTTTTTTTTTCTTTGTTTTGGTATTTTTTTTGGGTTGGTTTTCCCAGGCAAGATGGCGCCGGCCGGGGCGGCTCGGCCAATGGGAGCGCGAGTTCGGCCGCCCGGGCATCATGGGAGACGTAGTTCCGCCCGGCCGGCGCCATCTTGCCCGTAGTTCCGGGACCGCCGGGCCGCGCGGCCGGCTCCCGGCGGCGGCGTCCGGGGCCCGCCCGCCCGCGTGGGGCGCGGGGCGGGGCGCGGGATCGCGCGGGGGCGGTCCCCCGTGGCCCGCCCACGCCCCCCGGGGGCGGGGCCGCGCCGCCCCGGGCCGGCGGGGGCCCGGCTCCCCCCGCGGGTCGGGCTTCCGGGGCTCCCGGGGCCGGGGAGCGGCTCCGGGGGGCGTGCCCGGGCTCCGGGGGGGCGTGGTCGGCCGTCCGGCGCCGCCTCCCGGCGTCCCGGACCCGCCCCCGGACCCCCGGAGCCCCCCGGGGTCCGGTGCCCGTTGGACGGCCCGGGGCGGAAGTCCCGCCTCGGGGGCGTGTCCGGGGTCGAGGGGGCGGAGTCCGCAGTCCCCGGGGCGGGTCCGACCGCCTGGACCCGCCCCCCGCCCCCCCAGCCCCTCCCCGAGCCCCCCCAAGTCTCAAGCACTCTCCTTCCCTCCGGGTCCCTCTGGGTCCTCTGCCCGGCCCCGGGGGCGTGGCCGGGGTCTGGGGGGCGTGTCTAGGGCCGTCCGGGGGCGGGTCCGACCGTCCTGGCACCGCCTCCCGCCCCCCCAGCCCCTCCCACGGCCCCCCAGAGCCCTCTCCCCATTGGCTCCAATGAGCTGCCAGGGCCTGAGACCCGGCCCCGGGGGCGTGGCCGGGGTCTGGGGGGCGTGTCTGGGGCCGTCCGGGGGCGGGTCTGACCGTGCTGGCACCGCCTCCCGCACCCCCAGCCCCTCCCACGCGCCCCCAGAGCCCTCTCCCTCATTGGCTACAATGTGAGGCTGCCAGGGCCTGAGAACCCGGCCCCGGGGGCGTGGAAGGGGTCTGGGGGGCGTGTTTTAGGGCCGTCCGGGGGCGGGTCCGACCGTCTGGCACCGCCTCCCGCCCCCCCAAGCCCCTTCCCACGGCCCCCCACGACCCGGGTCCCCGTGGGCCTCCTATGGAGCTGCCAGTTCCCCGAGTCCCAAGCCTCTCAGTTGGTCGCTTGGGACCTCGAAGTCCTCGCCCTCCTGCCCGCCTGGGGGCGGTTCTATGCGATGTCGGGACGTGTCCCTAGAGTCCACAGGGGGGGGCGGTCCCATCCCTTCCAGGGGCGGGGTCCAGGCCCCCCAGGCCCCTGCCCACCGGGTCCAGGACCCAGTCTGTCCTTGGTGCTCCAAGTGTCTCATTGTGTCGCTGGGTCTCCCAGAGTCCCCGCCTCCTGCCGCCTGGGGGAGGGTCTATGCAGATGTGGGAGTGTCCTAGACTCCCAGGGGGCGGTCCCAGCCCTCCAGGGGCGGGTCCAGGGCCCCCCAGGCCCTGCCCACCGGGTCCAGGACCCAGTCTGTCCTTGGTTCCCTTTGGTGCTCCAAGTGTCTCATTGGTCGCTGGGATCTAAAGTCCCGCCTCCTGCCGCCTGGGGGCGGTTCTATGCAGATGTGGGAGTGTCCTAGACTCCCAGGGGCGGTCCCAGCCCTCCAGGGGCGGGTCCAGGGCCCCCCAGGCCCTGCCCACCGGGTCCAGGACCCAGTCTGTCCTTGGTTCCCTTTGGTGCTCCAAGTGTCTCATTGGTCATTGGGTCTCAGAGTCCCGCCTCCTGCCGCCTGGGGGCGGTTCTATGCAGATGTGGGAGTGTCCTAGACTCCCAGGGGGCGGTCCCAGCCCTCCCTGGGCGGGTCCAGGGCCCCCCAGGCCCTGCCCACCGGGTCCAGGACCCAGTCTGTCCTTGGTTCCCTTTGGTGCTCCAAGTGTCTCATTGGTCATTGGCTCTCAGAGTCCCGCCTCCTGCCGCCTGGGGGAGGGTCTATGCAGATGTGGGAGTGGCCTGGACTCCCAGGGGGCGGTCCCAGCCCTCCAGGGGCGGGTCCAGGGCCCCCCAGGCCCTGCCCACCGGGTCCAGGACCCAGTCATTCTTTGGTGCTCCAAGTGTCTCATTGGTCATTGGGTCCCAGAGTCCCGCCTCCAGCCGCCTGGGGGAGGGTCTATGCAGATGTGGGAGTGTCCTAGACTCCCAGGGGGCGGTCCCAGCCCTCCGGGGGCGGGTCCAGGGCCCCCCAGGCCCTGCCCACCGGGTCCAGGACCCAGTCTGTCCTTGGTTCCCTTTGGTGCTCCAAGTGTCTCATTGGTCATCTGGTCTCCAAAGTCCCGCCTCCTGCCGCCTGGGGGAGGGTCTATGCAGATGTGGGAGTGTCCTAGACTCCCAGGGGGCGGTCCCAGCCCTCCAGGGGCGGGTCCAGGGCCCCCCAGGCCCTGCCCACCGGGTCCAGGACCCAGTCTGTCCTTGGTTCCCTTTGGTGCTCCAAGTGTCTCATTGGTCATTGGGTCTCAGAGTCCCGCCTCCTGCCGCCTGGGGGAGGGTCTATGCAGATGTGGGAGTGGCCTAGACTCCCAGGGGGCGGTCCCAGCCCTCAGGGGGCGGATCCAGGCACCCCAGGCCTACCTACTGCTAACAGGCCCCGGTGTCTCATTGGTCCTCCGGAGCCAAAGTACCGCCTCCAGCCGCCTGGGGGCGGATCTAGGCAGATGTGGGAGTGGCCATGGACTCCCAGGGGGCGGTCCCAGCCCTCTGGGGGCGGATCCAGGCCCCCCAGGCCTACCTACTCCTAACAGGCCCCGGTGTCCCATTGGCCCTCCGGAGCCAGAGTCCCGCCTCCGGCCCGCCTGGGGGTGTGTCCAGGCAGATGTGGGAGTGTCCTAGAGTCCCAGGGGGCGGTCCCAGGGCCCCCCAGCCCCTCCCAGACCCCCGTGACCTCACCGTGACCCCGGACGCTCATTGGTCCTCGGGGGCCGGTGGGAGGGTCCTGGCCCTCTGGGGGCGGGCTGATCCCTCCCAGGGGCGTGTCTGCACCCCAGGCCACGCCCCCAGCCCCCACCCCCACCCCCCCACCCCTCCCCACCCCCCGCCAGCCACCCGGTCCACCAGGTTCCTCTCCCCTCCATAGAGTCCTATGGGCGCCGCGCGGCATGCTGGGACTCGTAGTCCCCGCCCGCCCGCCGCCATCTTGGAGGTCGTTCCCTTTCGCCCCGCGGCCGCCCCGCCCACCCAGCCAGTCAAAGGCGGCCTCCGCGCCAGCCAGAAGCAGCGAACCGCCGGTGGCTCGGCCCTTAAGGCTCCCGCCCGCAGAGGGCGCGCCGTCTCTTGCTGCGCCGGTTCGAGTCCCGCTGTCTGTCTGTCTGCCTGTCAGTCAGTCAGTCTGTCTATCCCGATCTCTCTCCCGCGTCATCTCGTGGGAAAAAAAAAAAAAAAAAAAAAAAGAGTTTTTGCGGGGTTCCTCCTCACTTTAAAAATTTTTTTATTGTGGGGGGGGTGTGTGTGTGGTGAGTGTCGGGTGCTTGTGGTGACGGTGAGGCAGGGGGATGACAGAGAGAGAGAGAGAGAGAGAGAGAGAGAGAGGATCCGGGTCGTCTGTTTCTCTCTTCTTCTTCTTGTGGTTGTGGTTGTTGCTGCTGCTGCTGAGGCGGCCGCGGGTCGGTCGGGTCCGGTTCCCTCCGTGTGCGTGCGTGTGTGTGTGTGTCCGTCCGTCCGTCCGTCCGTCCGTCCCTCGGTCCCGTCGGTCGGTCGGTCGGTCGGTCGATCGCGACTCCCCCTCCTCCCCCGCGCGCGCGCGCGAGTCCCGTGAAAACTGAAAGGAGAAGAAGAATCGTCATCGTCAATCAATCAATCAATCATCAATCAATCATCATCATCCATCCATCCATCCATCCATCCATCAATCGATATAAAAAAACCCGGCCGGAATCCAGCCACCGGCTCGGCTCGGCTCGGCTCGGCTCCTCCGCGCCGCTTCCCGCCGGCCGGCTCGGGTTCGCGGGTTTTTTTTTTTTTTTTTCTTTGTTTTGGTATTTTTTTTTTGGGTTGGTTTTTCCCAGGCAAGATGGCGCCGGCCGGGCGGCTCGGCCAATGGGAGCGCGAGTTCGGCCGCCGGGCATCATGGGAGACGTAGTTCCGCCCGGCCGGCGCCATCTTGCCCGTAGTTCCGGGACCGCCGGGCCGCGCGGCCGGCTCCCGGCGGCGGTCCGGGGCCCGCCCGCCCGCGTGGGGCGCGGGGCGGGGCGTGGGATCGCGCGGGGGCGGTCCCCCGTGGCCCGCCCACGCCCCCGGGGGCGGGGCCGCGCCGCCCCGGGCCGGCGGGGGCCCGGCTCCCCCCGCGGGTCGGGCTTCCGGGGCTCCCGGGGCCGGGGACGGGCTCCGGGGGGCGTGCCCGGGCTCCGGGGGGGCGTGGTCGGCCGTCCGGCGCCGCCTCCCGGCGTCCCGGACCCGCCCCCGGACCCCCGGAGCCCCCCCGGGGTCCGGTGCCCGTTGGACGGCCCGGGGCGGAAGTTCCGCCTCGGGGGCGTGTCCGGGGCCGAGGGGGCGGAGTCCGCAGTCCCCCGGGGCGGGTCCGACCGCCTGGACCCGCCCCCCGCCCCCCCAGCCCCTCCCCGAGCCCCCCCAAGTCTCAAGCACTGTCGGTCCCTCCGGGTCCCTCTGGGTCCTCTGCCCGGCCCCGGGGGCGTGGCCGGGGTCTGGGGGGCGTGTCTAGGGCCGTCCGGGGGCGGGTCCGACCGTCTGGCACCGCCCTCCCGCCCTCCCAGACCCTCCCACGGCCCCCCAGAGCCCTCTCCCCATTGGCTCCAATGGAGCTGCCAGGGCCTGAGACCCGGCCCCGGGGGCGTGGCCGGGGTCTGGGGGGCGTGTCTAGGGCCGTCCGGGGCGGGTCCGACCGTCTGGCACCGCCTCCCGCCCTCCCAGACCCTCCCACGGCCCCCCAGAGCCCTCTCCCCATTGGCTCCAATGGAGCTGCCAGGGCCTGAGACCCGGCCCCGGGGGCGTGGCCGGGGTCTGGGGGGCGTGTCTAGGGCCGTCCGGGGGCGGGTCCGACCGTCTGGCACCGCCTCCCGCCCCCCCAGCCCCTCCCACGGCCCCCCAGACCCTGGTCCCCATTGGCTCCAATGGAGCTGCCAGGGCCTGAGACCCGGCCCCGGGGGCGTGGCCGGGGTCTGGGGGGCGTGTCTAGGGCCGTCCGGGGGCGGGTCCGACCGTCTGGCACCGCCTCCCGCCCCCCCAGCCCCTCCCACGGCCCCCCAGACCCGGGTCCCCGTGGGCTCCTATGGAGCTGCCAGTCCCCGAGTCCCAGCCTCTCATTGGTCGCCGGGACCCGAAGTCCCGCCTCCTGCCGCCTGGGGGAGGGTCTATGCAGATGTGGGAGTGGCCTAGACTCCCAGGGGGCGGTCCCAGCCCTCCAAGGGCGGGTCCAGGGCCCCCCAGGCCCTGCCCACCGGGTCCAGGACCCAGTCTGTCCTTGGTGCTCCAAGTGTCTCATTGGTCGCTGGGATCTAAAGTCCCGCCTCCTGCCGCCTGGGGGAGGGTCTATGCAGATGTGGGAGTGTCCTAGACTCCCAGGGGGCGGTCCCAGCCCTCCAGGGGCGGGTCCAGGGCCCCCCAGGCCCTGCCCACCGGGTCCAGGACCCAGTCTGTCCTTGGTTCCCTTTGGTGCTCCAAGTGTCTCATTGGTCATCGGGTCTCAGAGTCCCGCCTCCTGCCGCCTGGGGGAGGGTCTATGCAGATGTGGGAGTGTCCTAGACTCCCAGGGGGCGGTCCCAGCCCTCCAGGGGCGGGTCCAGGGCCCCCCAGGCCCTGCCCACCGGGTCCAGGACCCAGTCTGTCCTTGGTTCCCTTTGGTGCTCCAAGTGTCTCATTGGTCATCGGGTCTCAGAGTCCCGCCTCCTGCCGCCTGGGGGCGGTTCTATGCAGATGTGGGAGTGTCCTAGACTCCCAGGGGGCGGTCCCAGCCCTCCAGGGGCGGGTCCAGGGCCCCCCAGGCCCTGCCCACCGGGTCCAGGACCCAGTCTGTCCTTGGTTCCCTTTGGTGCTCCAAGTGTCTCATTGGTCATTGGGATCTAAAGTCCCGCCTCCTGCCGCCTGGGGGCGGTTCTATGCAGATGTGGGAGTGTCCTAGACTCCCAGGGGGCGGTCCCAGCCCTCCAGGGGCGGGTCCAGGGCCCCCCAGGCCCTGCCCACCGGGTCCAGGACCCAGTCTGTCCTTGGTTCCCCTTGGTGCTCCAAGTGTCTCATTGGTCATTGGGATCTAAAGTCCCGCCTCCTGCCGTCTGGGGGCGGTTCTATGCAGATGTGGGAGTGTCCTAGACTCCCAGGGGGCGGTCCCAGCCCTCCCTGGGCGGGTCCAGGGCCCCCCAGGCCCTGCCCACCGGGTCCAGGACCCAGTCATTCTTTGGTGCTCCAGGTGTCTCATTGGTCATTGGGTCTCAGAGTCCCGCCTCCTGCCGCCTGGGGGAGGGTCTATGCAGATGTGGGAGTGTCCTAGACTCCCAGGGGGCGGTCCCAGCCCTCAGGGGGCGGATCCAGGCACCCCAGGCCTACCTACTGCTAACAGGCCCCGGTGTCTCATTGGTCCTCCGGAGCCAAAGTACCGCCTCCAGCCGCCTGGGGGCGGATCTAGGCAGATGTGGGAGTGGCCAGGTCTCCCAGGGGGCGGTCCCAGCCCTCTGGGGGCGGATCCAGGCCCCCCAGGCCTACCTACTGCTAACAGGCCCCGGTGTCCCATTGGTCCTCCGGAGCCAGAGTCCCGCCTCCGGCCGCCTGGGGGTGTGTCCAGGCAGATGTGGGAGTGTCCTAGAGTCCCAGGGGGCGGTCCCAGGGCCCCCCAGCCCCTCCCAGACCCCCGTGACCTCACCGTGACCCCGGACGCTCATTGGTCCTCGGGGGCCGGTGGGAGGGTCCTGGCCCTCTGGGGGCGGGCTGATCCCTCCCAGGGGGCGTGTCTGCACCCCAGGGCACGCCCCCAGCCCCCACCCCCACCCCCCGCCCTCCCACCCCCAGCCAGCCAGCCACCCGGTCCACCAGGTTCCTCTCCCCTCCATAGAGTCCTATGGGCGCCGCGCGGCATGCTGGGACTCGTAGTCCCCGCCCGCCCGCCGCCGCCATCTTGGAGGTCGTTCCCTTTCGCCCCGCGGCCGCCCCGCCCACCCAGCCAGTCAAAGGCGGCCTCCGCGCCAGCCAGAAGCAGCGAACCGCCGGTGGCTCGGCCCTTAAGGCTCCCGCCCGCAGAGGGCGCGCCGTCTCTTGGTGCGCCGGTTCGAGTCCCGCTGTCTGTCTGTCTGCCTGTCAGTCAGTCAGTCTGTCTATCCCGATCTCTCTCCCGCGTCATCTCGTGGGAAAAAAAAAAAAAAAAAAAAAAAAAAAAAAAAAAAAAGAGTTTTTGCGGGGTTCCTCCTCACTTTAAAAATTTTTTTATTGTGGGGGGGGTGTGTGTGTGGTGAGTGTCGGGTGCTTGTGGTGACGGTGAGGCAGGGGGATGACAGAGAGAGAGAGAGAGAGAGAGAGAGAGAGAGGATCCGGGTCGTCTGTTTCTCTCTTCTTCTTCTTGTGGTTGTGGTTGTTGCTGCTGCTGCTGCTGCTGCTGCTGAGGCGGCCGCGGGTCGGTCGGGTCCGGTTCCCTCCGTGTGCGTGCGTGTGTGTGTGTGTCCGTCCGTCCGTCCGTCCGTCCGTCCCTCGGTCCCGTCGGTCGGTCGGTCGGTCGGTCGATCGCGACTCCCCCTCCTCCCCCGCGCGCGCGCGCGCGAGTCCCGTGAAAACTGAAAGGAGAAGAAGAATCGTCATCGTCAATCAATCAATCAATCATCAATCAATCATCATCATCCATCCATCCATCCATCCATCCATCAATCGATATAAAAAAACCCGGCCGGAATCCAGCCACCGGCTCGGCTCGGCTCGGCTCGGCTCCTCCGCGCCGCTTCCCGCCGGCCGGCTCGGGTTCGCGGGTTTTTTTTTTTTTTTTCTTTGTTTTGGTATTTTTTTTTGGGTTGGTTTTTCCCAGGCAAGATGGCGCCGGCCGGGCGGCTCGGCCAATGGGAGCGCGAGTTCGGCCGCCGGGCATCATGGGAGACGTAGTTCCGCCCGGCCGGCGCCATCTTGCCCGTAGTTCCGGGACCGCCGGGCCGCGCGGCCGGCTCCCGGCGGCGGTCCGGGGCCCGCCCGCCCGCGTGGGGCGCGGGGCGGGGCGTGGGATCGCGCGGGGGCGGTCCCCCGTGGCCCGCCCACGCCCCCGGGGGCGGGGCCGCGCCGCCCCGGGCCGGCGGGGGCCCGGCTCCCCCCGCGGGTCGGGCTTCCGGGGCTCCCGGGGCCGGGGACGGGCTCCGGGGGGCGTGCCCGGGCTCCGGGGGGGCGTGGTCGGCCGTCCGGCGCCGCCTCCCGGCGTCCCGGACCCGCCCCCGGACCCCCGGAGCCCCCCCGGGGTCCGGTGCCCGTTGGACGGCCCGGGGCGGAAGTTCCGCCTCGGGGGCGTGTCCGGGGCCGAGGGGGCGGAGTCCGCAGTCCCCCGGGGCGGGTCCGACCGCCTGGACCCGCCCCCCGCCCCCCCAGCCCCTCCCCGAGCCCCCCCAAGTCTCAAGCACTGTCGGTCCCTCCGGGTCCCTCTGGGTCCTCTGCCCGGCCCCGGGGGCGTGGCCGGGGTCTGGGGGGCGTGTCTAGGGCCGTCCGGGGGCGGGTCCGACCGTCTGGCACCGCCTCCCGCCCTCCCAGACCCTCCCACGGCCCCCCAGAGCCCTCTCCCCATTGGCTCCAATGGAGCTGCCAGGGCCTGAGACCCGGCCCCGGGGGCGTGGCCGGGGTCTGGGGGGCGTGTCTAGGGCCGTCCGGGGGCGGGTCCGACCGTCTGGCACCGCCTCCCGCCCTCCCAGACCCTCCCACGGCCCCCCAGAGCCCTCTCCCCATTGGCTCCAATGGAGCTGCCAGGGCCTGAGACCCGGCCCCGGGGGCGTGGCCGGGGTCTGGGGGGCGTGTCTAGGGCCGTCCGGGGGCGGGTCCGACCGTCTGGCACCGCCTCCCGCCCCCCCAGCCCCTCCCACGGCCCCCCAGACCCTGGTCCCCATTGGCTCCAATGGAGCTGCCAGGGCCTGAGACCCGGCCCCGGGGGCGTGGCCGGGGTCTGGGGGGCGTGTCTAGGGCCGTCCGGGGGCGGGTCCGACCGTCTGGCACCGCCTCCCGCCCCCCCAGCCCCTCCCACGGCCCCCCAGACCCGGGTCCCCGTGGGCTCCTATGGAGCTGCCAGTCCCCGAGTCCCAGCCTCTCATTGGTCGCCGGGACCCGAAGTCCCGCCTCCTGCCGCCTGGGGGAGGGTCTATGCAGATGTGGGAGTGGCCTAGACTCCCAGGGGGCGGTCCCAGCCCTCCAAGGGCGGGTCCAGGGCCCCCCAGGCCCTGCCCACCGGGTCCAGGACCCAGTCTGTCCTTGGTGCTCCAAGTGTCTCATTGGTCGCTGGGATCTAAAGTCCCGCCTCCTGCCGCCTGGGGGAGGGTCTATGCAGATGTGGGAGTGTCCTAGACTCCCAGGGGGCGGTCCCAGCCCTCCAGGGGCGGGTCCAGGGCCCCCCAGGCCCTGCCCACCGGGTCCAGGACCCAGTCTGTCCTTGGTTCCCTTTGGTGCTCCAAGTGTCTCATTGGTCATCGGGTCTCAGAGTCCCGCCTCCTGCCGCCTGGGGGAGGGTCTATGCAGATGTGGGAGTGTCCTAGACTCCCAGGGGGCGGTCCCAGCCCTCCAGGGGCGGGTCCAGGGCCCCCCAGGCCCTGCCCACCGGGTCCAGGACCCAGTCTGTCCTTGGTTCCCTTTGGTGCTCCAAGTGTCTCATTGGTCATCGGGTCTCAGAGTCCCGCCTCCTGCCGCCTGGGGGCGGTTCTATGCAGATGTGGGAGTGTCCTAGACTCCCAGGGGGCGGTCCCAGCCCTCCAGGGGCGGGTCCAGGGCCCCCCAGGCCCTGCCCACCGGGTCCAGGACCCAGTCTGTCCTTGGTTCCCTTTGGTGCTCCAAGTGTCTCATTGGTCATTGGGATCTAAAGTCCCGCCTCCTGCCGCCTGGGGGCGGTTCTATGCAGATGTGGGAGTGTCCTAGACTCCCAGGGGGCGGTCCCAGCCCTCCAGGGGCGGGTCCAGGGCCCCCCAGGCCCTGCCCACCGGGTCCAGGACCCAGTCTGTCCTTGGTTCCCCTTGGTGCTCCAAGTGTCTCATTGGTCATTGGGATCTAAAGTCCCGCCTCCTGCCGTCTGGGGGCGGTTCTATGCAGATGTGGGAGTGTCCTAGACTCCCAGGGGGCGGTCCCAGCCCTCCCTGGGCGGGTCCAGGGCCCCCCAGGCCCTGCCCACCGGGTCCAGGACCCAGTCATTCTTTGGTGCTCCAGGTGTCTCATTGGTCATTGGGTCTCAGAGTCCCGCCTCCTGCCGCCTGGGGGAGGGTCTATGCAGATGTGGGAGTGTCCTAGACTCCCAGGGGGCGGTCCCAGCCCTCAGGGGGCGGATCCAGGCACCCCAGGCCTACCTACTGCTAACAGGCCCCGGTGTCTCATTGGTCCTCCGGAGCCAAAGTACCGCCTCCAGCCGCCTGGGGGCGGATCTAGGCAGATGTGGGAGTGGCCAGGTCTCCCAGGGGGCGGTCCCAGCCCTCTGGGGGCGGATCCAGGCCCCCCAGGCCTACCTACTGCTAACAGGCCCCGGTGTCCCATTGGTCCTCCGGAGCCAGAGTCCCGCCTCCGGCCGCCTGGGGGTGTGTCCAGGCAGATGTGGGAGTGTCCTAGAGTCCCAGGGGGCGGTCCCAGGGCCCCCCAGCCCCTCCCAGACCCCCGTGACCTCACCGTGACCCCGGACGCTCATTGGTCCTCGGGGGCCGGTGGGAGGGTCCTGGCCCTCTGGGGGCGGGCTGATCCCTCCCAGGGGGCGTGTCTGCACCCCAGGGCACGCCCCCAGCCCCCACCCCCACCCCCCGCCCTCCCACCCCCAGCCAGCCAGCCACCCGGTCCACCAGGTTCCTCTCCCCTCCATAGAGTCCTATGGGCGCCGCGCGGCATGCTGGGACTCGTAGTCCCCGCCCGCCCGCCGCCGCCATCTTGGAGGTCGTTCCCTTTCGCCCCGCGGCCGCCCCGCCCACCCAGCCAGTCAAAGGCGGCCTCCGCGCCAGCCAGAAGCAGCGAACCGCCGGTGGCTCGGCCCTTAAGGCTCCCGCCCGCAGAGGGCGCGCCGTCTCTTGGTGCGCCGGTTCGAGTCCCGCTGTCTGTCTGTCTGCCTGTCAGTCAGTCAGTCTGTCTATCCCGATCTCTCTCCCGCGTCATCTCGTGGGAAAAAAAAAAAAAAAAAAAAAAAAAAAAAAAAAAAAAAAAGAGTTTTTGCGGGGTTCCTCCTCACTTTAAAAATTTTTTTATTGTGGGGGGGGTGTGTGTGTGGTGAGTGTCGGGTGCTTGTGGTGACGGTGAGGCAGGGGGATGACAGAGAGAGAGAGAGAGAGAGAGAGAGAGAGAGGATCCGGGTCGTCTGTTTCTCTCTTCTTCTTCTTGTGGTTGTGGTTGTTGCTGCTGCTGCTGCTGCTGCTGCTGAGGCGGCCGCGGGTCGGTCGGGTCCGGTTCCCTCCGTGTGCGTGCGTGTGTGTGTGTGTCCGTCCGTCCGTCCGTCCGTCCGTCCCTCGGTCCCGTCGGTCGGTCGGTCGGTCGGTCGATCGCGACTCCCCCTCCTCCCCCGCGCGCGCGCGCGAGTCCCGTGAAAACTGAAAGGAGAAGAAGAATCGTCATCGTCAATCAATCAATCAATCATCAATCAATCATCATCATCCATCCATCCATCCATCCATCCATCAATCGATATAAAAAAACCCGGCCGGAATCCAGCCACCGGCTCGGCTCGGCTCGGCTCGGCTCCTCCGCGCCGCTTCCCGCCGGCCGGCTCGGGTTCGCGGGTTTTTTTTTTTTTTTTTCTTTGTTTTGGTATTTTTTTTTGGGTTGGTTTTTCCCAGGCAAGATGGCGCCGGCCGGGCGGCTCGGCCAATGGGAGCGCGAGTTCGGCCGCCGGGCATCATGGGAGACGTAGTTCCGCCCGGCCGGCGCCATCTTGCCCGTAGTTCCGGGACCGCCGGGCCGCGCGGCCGGCTCCCGGCGGCGGTCCGGGGCCCGCCCGCCCGCGTGGGGCGCGGGGCGGGGCGTGGGATCGCGCGGGGGCGGTCCCCCGTGGCCCGCCCACGCCCCCGGGGGCGGGGCCGCGCCGCCCCGGGCCGGCGGGGGCCCGGCTCCCCCCGCGGGTCGGGCTTCCGGGGCTCCCGGGGCCGGGGACGGGCTCCGGGGGGCGTGCCCGGGCTCCGGGGGGGCGTGGTCGGCCGTCCGGCGCCGCCTCCCGGCGTCCCGGACCCGCCCCCGGACCCCCGGAGCCCCCCCGGGGTCCGGTGCCCGTTGGACGGCCCGGGGCGGAAGTTCCGCCTCGGGGGCGTGTCCGGGGCCGAGGGGGCGGAGTCCGCAGTCCCCCGGGGCGGGTCCGACCGCCTGGACCCGCCCCCCGCCCCCCCAGCCCCTCCCCGAGCCCCCCCAAGTCTCAAGCACTGTCGGTCCCTCCGGGTCCCTCTGGGTCCTCTGCCCGGCCCCGGGGGCGTGGCCGGGGTCTGGGGGGCGTGTCTAGGGCCGTCCGGGGGCGGGTCCGACCGTCTGGCACCGCCTCCCGCCCTCCCAGACCCTCCCACGGCCCCCCAGAGCCCTCTCCCCATTGGCTCCAATGGAGCTGCCAGGGCCTGAGACCCGGCCCCGGGGGCGTGGCCGGGGTCTGGGGGGCGTGTCTAGGGCCGTCCGGGGGCGGGTCCGACCGTCTGGCACCGCCTCCCGCCCCCCCAGACCCTCCCACCGCCCCCCAGACCCCTCTCCCCATTGGCTCCAATGGAGCTGCCAGGGCCTGAGACCCGGCCCCGGGGGCGTGGCCGGGGTCTGGGGGGCGTGTCTAGGGCCGTCCGGGGGCGGGTCCGACCGTCTGGCACCGCCTCCCGCCCCCCCAGCCCCTCCCACGGCCCCCCAGACCCGGGTCCCCGTGGGCTCCTATGGAGCTGCCAGTCCCCGAGTCCCAGCCTCTCATTGGTCGCCGGGACCCGAAGTCCCGCCTCCTGCCGCCTGGGGGAGGGTCTATGCAGATGTGGGAGTGGCCTAGACTCCCAGGGGGCGGTCCCAGCCCTCCAAGGGCGGGTCCAGGGCCCCCCAGGCCCTGCCCACCGGGTCCAGGACCCAGTCTGTCCTTGGTGCTCCAAGTGTCTCATTGGTCGCTGGGATCTAAAGTCCCGCCTCCTGCCGCCTGGGGGAGGGTCTATGCAGATGTGGGAGTGTCCTAGACTCCCAGGGGGCGGTCCCAGCCCTCCAGGGGCGGGTCCAGGGCCCCCCAGGCCCTGCCCACCGGGTCCAGGACCCAGTCTGTCCTTGGTTCCCTTTGGTGCTCCAAGTGTCTCATTGGTCATCGGGTCTCAGAGTCCCGCCTCCTGCCGCCTGGGGGAGGGTCTATGCAGATGTGGGAGTGTCCTAGACTCCCAGGGGGCGGTCCCAGCCCTCCAGGGGCGGGTCCAGGGCCCCCCAGGCCCTGCCCACCGGGTCCAGGACCCAGTCTGTCCTTGGTTCCCTTTGGTGCTCCAAGTGTCTCATTGGTCATCGGGTCTCAGAGTCCCGCCTCCTGCCGCCTGGGGGCGGTTCTATGCAGATGTGGGAGTGTCCTAGACTCCCAGGGGGCGGTCCCAGCCCTCCAGGGGCGGGTCCAGGGCCCCCCAGGCCCTGCCCACCGGGTCCAGGACCCAGTCTGTCCTTGGTTCCCTTTGGTGCTCCAAGTGTCTCATTGGTCATTGGGATCTAAAGTCCCGCCTCCTGCCGCCTGGGGGCGGTTCTATGCAGATGTGGGAGTGTCCTAGACTCCCAGGGGGCGGTCCCAGCCCTCCAGGGGCGGGTCCAGGGCCCCCCAGGCCCTGCCCACCGGGTCCAGGACCCAGTCTGTCCTTGGTTCCCCTTGGTGCTCCAAGTGTCTCATTGGTCATTGGGATCTAAAGTCCCGCCTCCTGCCGTCTGGGGGCGGTTCTATGCAGATGTGGGAGTGTCCTAGACTCCCAGGGGGCGGTCCCAGCCCTCCCTGGGCGGGTCCAGGGCCCCCCAGGCCCTGCCCACCGGGTCCAGGACCCAGTCATTCTTTGGTGCTCCAGGTGTCTCATTGGTCATTGGGTCTCAGAGTCCCGCCTCCTGCCGCCTGGGGGAGGGTCTATGCAGATGTGGGAGTGTCCTAGACTCCCAGGGGGCGGTCCCAGCCCTCAGGGGGCGGATCCAGGCACCCCAGGCCTACCTACTGCTAACAGGCCCCGGTGTCTCATTGGTCCTCCGGAGCCAAAGTACCGCCTCCAGCCGCCTGGGGGCGGATCTAGGCAGATGTGGGAGTGGCCAGGTCTCCCAGGGGGCGGTCCCAGCCCTCTGGGGGCGGATCCAGGCCCCCCAGGCCTACCTACTGCTAACAGGCCCCGGTGTCCCATTGGTCCTCCGGAGCCAGAGTCCCGCCTCCGGCCGCCTGGGGGTGTGTCCAGGCAGATGTGGGAGTGTCCTAGAGTCCCAGGGGGCGGTCCCAGGGCCCCCCAGCCCCTCCCAGACCCCCGTGACCTCACCGTGACCCCGGACGCTCATTGGTCCTCGGGGGCCGGTGGGAGGGTCCTGGCCCTCTGGGGGCGGGCTGATCCCTCCCAGGGGGCGTGTCTGCACCCCAGGGCACGCCCCCAGCCCCCACCCCCACCCCCCGCCCTCCCACCCCCAGCCAGCCAGCCACCCGGTCCACCAGGTTCCTCTCCCCTCCATAGAGTCCTATGGGCGCCGCGCGGCATGCTGGGACTCGTAGTCCCCGCCCGCCCGCCGCCGCCATCTTGGAGGTCGTTCCCTTTCGCCCCGCGGCCGCCCCGCCCACCCAGCCAGTCAAAGGCGGCCTCCGCGCCAGCCAGAAGCAGCGAACCGCCGGTGGCTCGGCCCTTAAGGCTCCCGCCCGCAGAGGGCGCGCCGTCTCTTGGTGCGCCGGTTCGAGTCCCGCTGTCTGTCTGTCTGCCTGTCAGTCAGTCAGTCTGTCTATCCCGATCTCTCTCCCGCGTCATCTCGTGGGAAAAAAAAAAAAAAAAAAAAAAAAAAAAAAAAAAGAGTTTTTGCGGGGTTCCTCCTCACTTTAAAAATTTTTTTATTGTGGGGGGGGTGTGTGTGTGGTGAGTGTCGGGTGCTTGTGGTGACGGTGAGGCAGGGGGATGACAGAGAGAGAGAGAGAGAGAGAGAGAGAGAGAGGATCCGGGTCGTCTGTTTCTCTCTTCTTCTTCTTGTGGTTGTGGTTGTTGCTGCTGCTGCTGCTGCTGCTGCTGAGGCGGCCGCGGGTCGGTCGGGTCCGGTTCCCTCCGTGTGCGTGCGTGTGTGTGTGTGTCCGTCCGTCCGTCCGTCCGTCCGTCCCTCGGTCCCGTCGGTCGGTCGGTCGGTCGGTCGATCGCGACTCCCCCTCCTCCCCCGCGCGCGCGCGCGAGTCCCGTGAAAACTGAAAGGAGAAGAAGAATCGTCATCGTCAATCAATCAATCAATCATCAATCAATCATCATCATCCATCCATCCATCCATCCATCCATCAATCGATATAAAAAAACCCGGCCGGAATCCAGCCACCGGCTCGGCTCGGCTCGGCTCGGCTCCTCCGCGCCGCTTCCCGCCGGCCGGCTCGGGTTCGCGGGTTTTTTTTTTTTTTTTCTTTGTTTTGGTATTTTTTTTTGGGTTGGTTTTTCCCAGGCAAGATGGCGCCGGCCGGGCGGCTCGGCCAATGGGAGCGCGAGTTCGGCCGCCGGGCATCATGGGAGACGTAGTTCCGCCCGGCCGGCGCCATCTTGCCCGTAGTTCCGGGACCGCCGGGCCGCGCGGCCGGCTCCCGGCGGCGGTCCGGGGCCCGCCCGCCCGCGTGGGGCGCGGGGCGGGGCGTGGGATCGCGCGGGGGCGGTCCCCCGTGGCCCGCCCACGCCCCCGGGGGCGGGGCCGCGCCGCCCCGGGCCGGCGGGGGCCCGGCTCCCCCCGCGGGTCGGGCTTCCGGGGCTCCCGGGGCCGGGGACGGGCTCCGGGGGGCGTGCCCGGGCTCCGGGGGGGCGTGGTCGGCCGTCCGGCGCCGCCTCCCGGCGTCCCGGACCCGCCCCCGGACCCCCGGAGCCCCCCCGGGGTCCGGTGCCCGTTGGACGGCCCGGGGCGGAAGTTCCGCCTCGGGGGCGTGTCCGGGGCCGAGGGGGCGGAGTCCGCAGTCCCCCGGGGCGGGTCCGACCGCCTGGACCCGCCCCCCGCCCCCCCAGCCCCTCCCCGAGCCCCCCCAAGTCTCAAGCACTGTCGGTCCCTCCGGGTCCCTCTGGGTCCTCTGCCCGGCCCCGGGGGCGTGGCCGGGGTCTGGGGGGCGTGTCTAGGGCCGTCCGGGGGCGGGTCCGACCGTCTGGCACCGCCTCCCGCCCTCCCAGACCCTCCCACGGCCCCCCAGAGCCCTCTCCCCATTGGCTCCAATGGAGCTGCCAGGGCCTGAGACCCGGCCCCGGGGGCGTGGCCGGGGTCTGGGGGGCGTGTCTAGGGCCGTCCGGGGGCGGGTCCGACCGTCTGGCACCGCCTCCCGCCCTCCCAGACCCTCCCACGGCCCCCCAGAGCCCTCTCCCCATTGGCTCCAATGGAGCTGCCAGGGCCTGAGACCCGGCCCCGGGGGCGTGGCCGGGGTCTGGGGGGCGTGTCTAGGGCCGTCCGGGGGCGGGTCCGACCGTCTGGCACCGCCTCCCGCCCCCCCAGCCCCTCCCACGGCCCCCCAGACCCTGGTCCCCATTGGCTCCAATGGAGCTGCCAGGGCCTGAGACCCGGCCCCGGGGGCGTGGCCGGGGTCTGGGGGGCGTGTCTAGGGCCGTCCGGGGGCGGGTCCGACCGTCTGGCACCGCCTCCCGCCCCCCCAGCCCCTCCCACGGCCCCCCAGACCCGGGTCCCCGTGGGCTCCTATGGAGCTGCCAGTCCCCGAGTCCCAGCCTCTCATTGGTCGCCGGGACCCGAAGTCCCGCCTCCTGCCGCCTGGGGGAGGGTCTATGCAGATGTGGGAGTGGCCTAGACTCCCAGGGGGCGGTCCCAGCCCTCCAAGGGCGGGTCCAGGGCCCCCCAGGCCCTGCCCACCGGGTCCAGGACCCAGTCTGTCCTTGGTGCTCCAAGTGTCTCATTGGTCGCTGGGATCTAAAGTCCCGCCTCCTGCCGCCTGGGGGAGGGTCTATGCAGATGTGGGAGTGTCCTAGACTCCCAGGGGGCGGTCCCAGCCCTCCAGGGGCGGGTCCAGGGCCCCCCAGGCCCTGCCCACCGGGTCCAGGACCCAGTCTGTCCTTGGTTCCCTTTGGTGCTCCAAGTGTCTCATTGGTCATCGGGTCTCAGAGTCCCGCCTCCTGCCGCCTGGGGGAGGGTCTATGCAGATGTGGGAGTGTCCTAGACTCCCAGGGGGCGGTCCCAGCCCTCCAGGGGCGGGTCCAGGGCCCCCCAGGCCCTGCCCACCGGGTCCAGGACCAGTCTGTCCTTGGTTCCCTTTGGTGCTCCAAGTGTCTCATTGGTCATCGGGTCTCAGAGTCCCGCCTCCTGCCGCCTGGGGGCGGTTCTATGCAGATGTGGGAGTGTCCTAGACTCCCAGGGGGCGGTCCCAGCCCTCCAGGGGCGGGTCCAGGGCCCCCCCAGGCCCTGCCCACCGGGTCCAGGACCCAGTCTGTCCTTGGTTCCCTTTGGTGCTCCAAGTGTCTCATTGGTCATTGGGATCTAAAGTCCCGCCTCCTGCCGCCTGGGGGCGGTTCTATGCAGATGTGGGAGTGTCCTAGACTCCCAGGGGGCGGTCCCAGCCCTCCTGGGGCGGGTCCAGGGCCCCCCAGGCCCTGCCCACCGGGTCCAGGACCCAGTCTGTCCTTGGTTCCCCTTGGTGCTCCAAGTGTCTCATTGGTCATTGGGATCTAAAGTCCCGCCTCCTGCCGTCTGGGGGCGGTTCTATGCAGATGTGGGAGTGTCCTAGACTCCCAGGGGGCGGTCCCAGCCCTCCCTGGGCGGGTCCAGGGCCCCCCAGGCCCTGCCCACCGGGTCCAGGACCCAGTCATTCTTTGGTGCTCCAGGTGTCTCATTGGTCATTGGGTCTCAGAGTCCCGCCTCCTGCCGCCTGGGGGAGGGTCTATGCAGATGTGGGAGTGTCCTAGACTCCCAGGGGGCGGTCCCAGCCCTCAGGGGGCGGATCCAGGCACCCCAGGCCTACCTACTGCTAACAGGCCCCGGTGTCTCATTGGTCCTCCGGAGCCAAAGTACCGCCTCCAGCCGCCTGGGGGCGGATCTAGCAGATGTGGGAGTGGCCAGGTCTCCCAGGGGGCGGTCCCAGCCCTCTGGGGGCGGATCCAGGCCCCCCAGGCCTACCTACTGCTAACAGGCCCCGGTGTCCCATTGGTCCTCCGGAGCCAGAGTCCCGCCTCCGGCCGCCTGGGGGTGTGTCCAGGCAGATGTGGGAGTGTCCTAGAGTCCCAGGGGGCGGTCCCAGGGCCCCCCCAGCCCCTCCCAGACCCCCGTGACCTCACCGTGACCCCGGACGCTCATTGGTCCTCGGGGGCCGGTGGGAGGGTCCTGGCCCTCTGGGGGCGGGCTGATCCCTCCCAGGGGGCGTGTCTGCACCCCAGGGCACGCCCCCAGCCCCCACCCCCACCCCCCCGCCCTCCCACCCCCAGCCAGCCAGCCACCCGGTCCACCAGGTTCCTCTCCCCTCCATAGAGTCCTATGGGCGCCGCGCGGCATGCTGGGACTCGTAGTCCCCGCCCGCCCGCCGCCGCCATCTTGGAGGTCGTTCCCTTTCGCCCCGCGGGCCGCCCCGCCCACCCAGCCAGTCAAAGGCGGCCTCCGCGCCAGCCAGAAGCAGCGAACCGCCGGTGGCTCGGCCCTTAAGGCTCCCGCCCGCAGAGGGCGCGCCGTCTCTTGGTGCGCCGGTTCGAGTCCCGCTGTCTGTCTGTCTGCCTGTCAGTCAGTCAGTCTGTCTATCCCGATCTCTCTCCCGCGTCATCTCGTGGGAAAAAAAAAAAAAAAAAAAAAAAAAAAAAAAAAAAAAAGAGTTTTTGCGGGGTTCCTCCTCACTTTAAAAATTTTTTTATTGTGGGGGGGGTGTGTGTGTGGTGAGTGTCGGGTGCTTGTGGTGACGGTGAGGCAGGGGGATGACAGAGAGAGAGAGAGAGAGAGAGAGAGAGAGAGGATCCGGGTCGTCTGTTTCTCTCTTCTTCTTCTTGTGGTTGTGGTTGTTGCTGCTGCTGCTGCTGCTGCTGCTGAGGCGGCCGCGGGTCGGTCGGGTCCGGTTCCCTCCGTGTGCGTGCGTGTGTGTGTGTGTCCGTCCGTCCGTCCGTCCGTCCGTCCCTCGGTCCCGTCGGTCGGTCGGTCGGTCGGTCGATCGGCGACTCCCCCTCCTCCCCCGCGCGCGCGCGCGAGTCCCGTGAAAACTGAAAGGAGAAGAAGAATCGTCATCGTCAATCAATCAATCAATCATCAATCAATCATCATCATCCATCCATCCATCCATCCATCCATCAATCGATATAAAAAAACCCGGCCGGAATCCAGCCACCGGCTCGGCTCGGCTCGGCTCGGCTCCTCCGCGCCGCTTCCCGCCGGCCGGCTCGGGTTCGCGGGTTTTTTTTTTTTTTTTTCTTTGTTTTGGTATTTTTTTTGGGTTGGTTTTTCCCAGGCAAGATGGCGCCGGCCGGGCGGCTCGGCCAATGGGAGCGCGAGTTCGGCCGCCGGGCATCATGGGAGACGTAGTTCCGCCCGGCCGGCGCCATCTTGCCCGTAGTTCCGGGACCGCCGGGCCGCGCGGCCGGCTCCCGGCGGCGGTCCGGGGCCCGCCCGCCCGCGTGGGGCGCGGGGCGGGGCGTGGGATCGCGCTGGGGGCGGTCCCCGTGGCCCGCCCACGCCCCCGGGGGCGGGGCCGCGCCGCCCCGGGCCGGCGGGGGCCCGGCTCCCCCCGCGGGTCGGCTTCCGGGGCTCCCGGGGCCGGGGACGGGCTCCGGGGGGCGTGCCCGGGCTCCGGGGGGGCGTGGTCGGCCGTCCGGCGCCGCCTCCCGGCGTCCCGGACCCGCCCCCGGACCCACCGGAGCCCCCCCGGGGTCCGGTGCCCGTTGGACGGCCCGGGGCGGAAGTTCCGCCTCGGGGGCGTGTCCGGGGCCGAGGGGGCGGAGTCCGCAGTCCCCCGGGGCGGGTCCGAACCGCCGCTGGACCCGCCCCCGCCCCCCCAGCCCCTCCCCGAGCCCCCCCAAGTCTCAAGCACTGTCGGTCCCTCCGGGTCCCTCTGGGTCCTCTGCCCGGCCCCGGGGGCGTGGCCGGGGTCTGGGGGGCGTGTCTAGGCCGTCCGGGGGGCGGGTCCGACCGTCTGGCACCGCTCCCGCCCTCCCAGACCCTCCCACGGCCCCCCAGAGCCCTCTCCCCATTGGCTCCAATGGAAGCTGCCAGGGCCTGAGACCCGGCCCCGGGGCGTGGCCGGGGTCTGGGGGGCGTGTCTAGGGCCGTCCGGGGGCGGGTCCGACCGTCTGGCACCGCCTCCCGCCCCCCCAGCCCCTCCCACGGCCCCCCAGAGCCCTCTCCCCATTGGCTCCAATGGAGCTGCCAGGGCCTGAGACCCGGCCCCGGGGCGTGGCCGGGGTCTGGGGGGCGTGTTTAGGGCCGTCCGGGGCGGGTCCGACCGTCTGGCACCGCCTCCCGCCCCCCAGCCCCTCCCACGGCCCCCCAGACCCGGGTCCCCGTGGGCTCCTATGGAGCTGCCAGTCCCCGAGTCCCAGCCTCTCATTGGTCGCTGGGACCCAAGTCCCGCCTCCTGCCGCCTGGGGGCGGTTCTATGCAGATGTGGGAGTGTCCTAGACTCCCAGGGGGCGGTCCCAGCCCTCCAGGGGCGGGTCCAGGGCCCCCCAGGCCCTGCCCACCGGGTCCAGGACCCAGTCTGTGTCCTTGGTGCTCCAAGTGTCTCATTGGTCGCTGGGTCTCAAGTCCCGCCTCCTGCCGCCTGGGGGAGGTCTATGCAGATGTGGGAGTGTCCTAGACTCCCAGGGGGCGGTCCCAGCCCTCCAGGGGCGGGTCCAGGGCCCCCCAGGCCCTGCCCACCGGGTCCAGGACCCAGTCTGTCCTTGGTTCCCTTTGGTGCTCCAAGTGTCTCATTGGTCATGGGATCTAAAGTCCCGCCTCCTGCCGCCTGGGGGCGGTTCTATGCAGATGTGGGAGTGTCCTAGACTCCCAGGGGGCGGTCCCAGCCCTCCAGGGGCGGGTCCAGGGCCCCCCAGGCCCTGCCCACCGGGTCCAGGACCCAGTCTGTCCTTGGTTCCCTTTGGTGCTCCAAGTGTCTCATTGGTCATTGGGTCTCAGAGTCCCGCCTCCTGCCGCCTGGGGGCGGTTCTATGCAGATGTGGGAGTGTCCTAGACTCCCAGGGGGCGGTCCCAGCCCTCCAGGGGCGGGTCCAGGGCCCCCCAGGCCCTGCCCACCGGGTCCAGGACCCAGTCTGTCCTTGGTTCCCTTTGTTGCTCCAAGTGTCTCATTGGTCGCTGGGATCTAAAGTCCCGCCTCCTGCCGCCTGGGGGCGGTTCTATGCAGATGTGGGAGTGTCCTAGACTCCCAGGGGGCGGTCCCAGCCCTCCAGGGGCGGGTCCAGGGCCCCCCAGGCCCTGCCCACCGGGTCCAGGACCCAGTCTGTCCTTGGTTCCCTTTGGTGCTCCAAGTGTCTCATTGGTCGCTGGATCTAAAGTCCCGCCTCCTGCCGCCTGGGGGCGGTTCTATGCAGATGTGGGAGTGTCCTAGACTCCCAGGGGGCGGTCCCAGCCCTCCAGGGCGGGTCCAGGCCCCCCAGGCCTGCCCACCGGGTTCCAGGACCCAGTCTTCTTTGGTGCTCCAAGTGTCTCATTGGTCATTGGGATCTAAAGTCCCGCCTCCTGCCGCCTGGGGGAGGGTCTATGCAGATGTGGGAGTGTCCTAGACTCCCAGGGGGCGGTCCCAGCCCTCAGGGGGCGGATCCAGGCACCCCAGGCCTACCTACTGCTAACAGGCCCCGGTGTCTCATTGGTCCTCGGAGCCAAAGTACCGCCTCCAGCCGCCTGGGGCGGATCTATGCAGATGTGGGAGTGGCCAGGTCTCCCAGGGGGCGGTCCCAGCCCTCTGGGGGCGGATCCAGGCCCCCCAGGCCTACCTACTGCTAACAGGCCCCGGTGTCCCATTGGCCCTCCGGAGCCAGAGTCCCGCCTCCGGCCGCCTGGGGGTGTGTCCAGGCAGATGTGGGAGTGTCCTAGAGTCCCAGGGGGCGGTCCCAGGCCCCCCCAGCCCCTCCCAGACCCCCCGTGACCTCCCGTGACCCCGGACGCTCATTGGTCCTCGGGGGCCGGTGGAGGTCCTGGCCCTCTGGGGGCGGGCTGATCCCTCCAGGGGGCGTGTCTGCACCCCAGGGCACCCACCCCCCAGCCCCCACCCCCCCCCCCCTCCCACCCCCAGCCAGCCACCCGGTCCACCAGGTTCCTCTCCCCTCCATAGAGTCCTATGGGCGCCGCGCGGCATGCTGGGACTCGTAGTCCCCCCCCCCCCCCCCCCCAAGTGGGGGTCGTTACCATTAGCCCCCCCGCCGCCCCGCCCACCCCGCCCGTCAAAGGCGGCCTCCGCGCCAGCCAGAAGCAGCGAACCGCCGTGGCTCGGCCCTTAAGCTCCCGCCCGCAGAGGGCGCGCCGTCTCTTGGTGCGCCGGTTCGAGTCCCGCTGTCTGTCTGTCTGCCTGTCAGTCCCAGTCAGTCTTCTATCCCGATCTCTCTCCTCCCGCGTCATCTCGTGGGAAAAAAAAAAAAAAACAAAAAAAAAAAAAAAAGAGTTTTTGGCGGGGTTCCTCCTCACTTAAAATTTTTTTATTGTGGTGGGGGGTGTGTGGTGTGGTGAGTGTCGGGTGCTTGTGGTGACGGTGAGGCAGGGGGATGACAGA
>NW_023045023.1:455501-550648 GCF_011762505.2 Arvicanthis niloticus
GGCCCAGGGGGCGGTCCCAGCCCTCCAGGGGTCGGGTCCAGGGTCCCCCCAGGCCCGGCCAGTCCCGGGCCTGCCAGGACCCAGTCTGTCCTTGGTGCTCCAAGTGTCTCATTTGGTCGGCATCAGGTCTCCGAGTCCCGCCTCCTGCCGCCCTGGGGGAGGGTCTATGCAGATGGTGGGGGTGGCCTAGACCCAGTCCCCGGGGGGGGCGGTCCCAGCCCTCCGGGGGCGGGTCCAGGGCCCCCCAGGCCCTGCCCACCGGGTCCAGGACCCAGTCTGTCCTTGGTTCCCTCTGGTGCTCCAAGTGTCTCATTGGTCATCTGGTCTCCAAAGGTCCCGCCTCCTGCCGCCTGGGGGCGGTTCTATGCAGATGTGGGAGTGTCCTAGACTCCCAGGGGGCGGTCCCAGCCCTCCAGGGGCGGGTCCAGGGCCCCCCAGGCCCTGCCCACGGGTCCAGGACCCGTCTGTCCTTGTTCCCTTTGGTGCTCCAAGGGTCTCATTGGTCATTGGGATCTAAAGTCCCGCCTCCTGCCGCCTGGGGGAGGGTCTATGCAGATGTGGGAGTGTCCTAGACTCCCAGGGGGCGGTCCCAGCCCTCCAGGGGCGGGTCCAGGGCCCCCCAGGCCCTGCCCACCGGGTCCAGGACCCAGTCTGTCCTTGGTGCTCCAAGTGTCTCATTGGTCATCTGGTCTCCAAAGTCCCGCCTCCTGCCGCCTGGGGGCGGTTCTATGCAGATGTGGGGAGTGGCCTAGACTCCCAGGGGGCGGTCCCAGCCCTCCAGGGGCGGGTCCAGGGCCCCCCAGGCCCTGCCCACCGGGTCCAGGACCCAGTCTGTCCTTGGTTCCCTTTGGTGCTCCAAGTGTCTCATTGGTCATGGGGTCTCAGAGTCCCGCCTCCTGCCGCCTGGGGGAGGTTCTATGCAGATGTGGGAGTGTCCTAGACTCCCAGGGGGCGGTCCCAGCCCTCCAGGGGCGGGTCCAGGGCCCCCCAGGCCCTGCCCACCGGGTCCAGGACCCAGTCTGTCCTTGGTTCCCTTTGGTGCTCCAAGTGTCTCATTGGTCATCTGGTGTCCAAAGTCCCGCCTCCTGCCGCCTGGGGGAGGGTCTATGCAGATGTGGGAGTGTCCTAGACTCCCAGGGGGCGGTCCCAGCCCTCCAGGGGCGGGTCCAGGGCCCCCCAGGCCCTGCCCACCGGGTCCAGGACCCAGTCTGCTCCTTGGTTCCCTTTGGTGCTCCAAGTGTCTCATTGGTCATCTGGTGTCCAAAGTCCCGCCTCCTGCCGCCTGGGGGAGGGTCTATGCAGATGTGGGAGTGTCCTAGACTCCCAGGGGGCGGTCCCAGCCCTCCAGGGGCGGGTCCAGGGCCCCCCAGGCCCTGCCCACCGGGTCCAGGACCCAGTCTGTCCTTGGTTCCCTCTGGTGCTCCAAGTGTCTCATTGGTCATTGGATCTAAAGTCCCGCCTCCTGCCGCCTGGGGGAGGGTCTATGCAGATGTGGGAGTGGCCTAGACTCCCAGGGGGCGGTCCCAGCCCTCCCTGGGCGGGTCCAGGGCCCCCCAGGCCCTGCCCACCGGGTCCAGGACCCAGTCTGTCCTTGGTTCCCTTTGGTGCTCCAAGTGTCTCATTGGTCATTGGGTCTCAGAGTCCCGCCTCCTGCCGCCGGGGGGAGGGTCTATGCAGATGTGGGAGTGTCCTAGAGTCCCAGGGGGCGGTCCCAGCCCTCTGGGGGCGGATCCAGGCCCCCCAGACCTACCTACTGCTAACAGGCCCCGGTGTCCCATTGGTCCTCCGGAGCCAAAGTAACCGCCTCCAGCCGCCTGGGGGCGGATCTAGGCAGATGTGGGAGTGGCCAGGTCTCCCAGGGGGCGGTCCCAGCCCTCTGGGGGCGGATCCAGGCCCCCCAGGCCTACCTACTGCTAACAGGCCCCGGTGTCCCATTGGTCCTCCGGAGCCAGAGTCCCGCCTCCGGCCGCCTGGGGGTGTGTCCAGGCAGATGTGGGAGTGTCCTAGAGTCCCAGGGGGCGGTCCCAGGGCCCCCCAGCCCCTCCAGACCCCCGTGACCTCACCGTGACCCCGGACGCTCATTGGTCCTCGGGGGCCGGTGGGAGGGTCCTGGCCCTCTGGGGGCGGGCTGATCCCTCCCAGGGGGCGTGTCTGCACACCAGGCCACGCCCCCAGCCCCCACCCCCCACCCTCCCCACCCCCCGCCAGCCACCCGGTCCACCAGGTTCCTCTCCCCTCCATAGAGTCCTATGGGCGCCGCGCGGCATGCTGGGACTCGTAGTCCCCGCCCGCCCGCCGCCATCTTGGAGGTCGTTCCCTTTCGCCCCGCGGCCGCCCCGCCCACCCAGCCAGTCAAAGGCGGCCTCCGCGCCAGCCAGAAGCAGCGAACCGCCGGTGGCTCGGCCCTTAAGGCTCCCGCCCGCAGAGGGCGCGCCGTCTCTTGGTGCGCCGGTTCGAGTCCCGCTGTCTGTCTGTCTGCCTGTCAGTCAGTCAGTCTGTCTATCCCGATCTCTCTCCCGCGTCATCTCGTGGGAAAAAAAAAAAAAAAAAAAAAAAAAAAAAAAAAAAAAAAAAAAAAAAAAGTTTTTGCGGGGTTCCTCCTCACTTTAAAAATTTTTTTATTGTGGGGGGGGTGTGTGTGTGGTGAGTGTCGGGTGCTTGTGGTGACGGTGAGGCAGGGGGATGACAGAGAGAGAGAGAGAGAGAGAGGAGAGAGAGAGAGAGAGGATCCGGGTCGTCTGTTTCTCTCTTCTTCTTCTTGTGGTTGTGGTTGTGGTTGTTGCTGCTGCTGCTGCTGCTGAGGCGGCCGCGGGTCGGTCGGGTCCGGTTCCCTCCGTGTGCGTGCGCGTGTGTGTGTGTGTCCGTCCGTCCGTCCGTCCGTCCGTCCCTCGGTCCCGTCGGTCGGTCGGTCGGTCGGTCGATCGCGACTCCCCCTCCTCCCCCGCGCGCGCGCGCGAGTCCCGTGAAAACTGAAAGGAGAAGAAGAATCGTCATCGTCAATCAATCAATCAATCATCATCAATCAATCATCATCCATCCGTCCATCCATCCATCCATCAATCGATATAAAAAAACCCGGCCGGAATCCACCCCCCGGCTCGGCTCGGCTCGGCTCCTCCGCGCCGCTTCCCGCCGGCCGGCTCGGGTTCGCGGGTTTTTTTTTTTTTTCTTTGTTTTGGTATTTTTTTTTTGGGTTGGTTTTTCCCAGGCAAGATGGCGCCGGCCGGGCGGCTCGGCCAATGGGAGCGCGAGTTCGGCCGCCGGGCATCATGGGAGACGTAGTTCCGGCCGGCCGGCGCCATCTTGCCCGTAGTTCCGGGACCGCCGGGGCCGCGCGGCCGGCTCCCGGCGGCGGCGTCCGGGGCCCGCCCGCCCGCGTGGGGCGCGGGGCGGGCGCGGGATCGCGCGGGGGCGGTCCCCCGTGGCCCGCCCACGCCCCCGGGGGCGGGGCCGCGCCGCCCCGGGCCGGCGGGGGCCCGGCTCCCCCCGCGGGTCGGGCTTCCGGGGCTCCCGGGGCCGGGGACGGGCTCCGGGGGCGTGCCCGGGCTCCGGGGGGGGCGTGGTCGGCCGTCCGGCGCCGCCTCCCGGCGTCCCGGACCCGCCCCCGGACCCCCGGAGCCCCCCGGGGTCCGGTGCCCGTTGGACGGCCCGGGGCGGAAGTCCCGCCTCGGGGGCGTGTCCGGGGTCGAGGGGGCGGAGTCCGCAGTCCCCGGGGGCGGGTCCGACCGCCTGGACCCGCCCCCCGCCCCCCCAGCCCCTCCCCGAGCCCCCCCAAGTCTCAAGCACTCTCCTTCCCTCCGGGTCCCTCTGGGTCCTCTGCCCGGCCCCGGGGGCGTGGCCGGGGTCTGGGGGGCGTGTTTAGGGCCGTCCGGGGGCGGGTCCGACCGTCTGGCACCGCCTACCGCCCCCCCAGCCCCTCCCACGGCCCCCCAGAGACCTCTCCCCATTGGCTCCAATGGAGCTGCCAGGGCCTGAGACCCGGCCCCGGGGGCGTGGCCGGGGTCTGGGGGGCGTGTCTAGGGCCGTCCGGGGGCGGGTCGGACCGTCTGGCACCGCCTCCCGCCCTCCCAGCCCCTCCCACGGCCCCCCCCGACCCGGGTCCCCATTGGCTCCAATGGAGCTGCCCGGGCCTGCGACCCGGCCCCGGGGGCGTGGCCGGGGTCTGGGGGGCGTGTTTGGGGCCGTCCGGGGGCGGGTCCGACCGTCTGGCACCGCCCCCCGTCCTCCCAGCCCCTCCCACGGCCCCCCAGACCCGGGTCCCCGTGGGCTCCTATGGAGCTGCCAGTCCCCGAGTCCCAGCCTCTCATTGGTCGCCGGGACCCGAAGTCCCGCCTCCTGCCGCCTGGGGGCGGTTCTATGCAGATGTGGGAGTGTCCTAGACTCCCAGGGGCGGTCCCAGCCCTCCAGGGGCGGGTCCAGGGCCCCCCAGGCCCTGCCCACCGGGTCCAGGACCCAGTCTGTCCTTGGTTCCCTTTGTGCTCCAAGTGTCTCATTGGTCGCTGGGTCCTGAAGTCCCGCCTCCTGCCGCCTGGGGGCGGTTCTATGCAGATGTGGGAGTGTCCTAGACTCCCAGGGGGCGGTCCCAGCCCTCTAGGGGCGGGTCCAGGGCCCCCAGGCCCTGCCCACCGGGTCCAGGACCCAGTCTGTCCTTGGTTCCCTTTGGTGCTCCAAGTGTCTCATTGGTCGCTGGGATCTAAAGTCCCGCCTCCTGCCGCCTGGGGGCGGTTCTATGCAGATGTGGGAGTGTCCTAGACTCCCAGGGGGCGGTCCCAGCCCTCCAGGGGCGGGTCCAGGGCCCCCCAGGCCCTGCCCACCGGGTCCAGGACCCAGTCATTCTTTGGTGCTCCAAGTGTCTCATTGGTCATTGGGTCTCAGAGTCCCGCCTCCTGCCGCCTGGGGGAGGGTCTATGCAGATGTGGGAGTGGCCTAGACTCCCAGGGGGCGGTCCCAGCCCTCCCTGGGCGGATCCAGGGCCCCCCAGGCCCTGCCCCCCGGGTCCAGGACCCAGTCTGTCCTTGGTTCCCTTTGGTGCTCCAAGTGTCTCATTGGTCGCTGGGACCCAAAGTCCCGCCTCCTGCCGCCTGGGGGCGGTTCTATGCAGATGTGGGAGTGTCCTAGACTCCCAGGGGCGGTCCCAGCCCTCCAGGGGCGGGTCCAGGGCCCCCCAGGCCCTGCCCACCGGGTCCAGGACCCAGTCTGTCCTTGGTGCTCCAAGTGTCTCATTGGTCGCTGGGATCTAAAGTCCCGCCTCCTGCCGCCTGGGGGAGGGTCTATGCAGATGTGGGAGTGTCCTAGACTCCCAGGGGGCGGTCCCAGCCCTCCAGGGGCGGGTCCAGGGCCCCCCAGGCCCTGCCCACCGGGTCCAGGACCCAGTCTGTCCTTGGTTCCCTTTGGTGCTCCAAGTGTCTCATTGGTCATTGGGTCTCAGAGTCCCGCCTCCTGCCGCCTGGGGGAGGGTCTATGCAGATGTGGGAGTGGCCTAGAGTCCCTAGGGGGCGGTCCCAGCCCTCCAGGGGCGGGTCCAGGGCCCCCAGGCCTACCTACTCCTAACAGGCCCAGGTGTCCCATTGGTCCTCCGGAGCCAAAGTACCGCCTCGAGCCGCCTGGGGGAGGATCTAGGCAGATGTGGGAGTGGCCAGGTCTCCCAGGGGGCGGTCCCAGCCCTCTGGGGGCGGATCCAGGCCCCCCAGGCCTACCTACTGCTAACAGGCCCCGGTGTCCCATTGGCCCTCCGGAGCCAGAGTCCCGCCTCCGGCCGCCTGGGGGTGTGTCCAGGCAGATGTGGGAGTGTCCTAGAGTCCCAGGGGGCGGTCCCAGGGCCCCCCAGCCCCTCCCAGACCCCCGTGACCTCACCGTGACCCCGGACGCTCATTGGTCCTCGGGGGCCGGTGGGAGGGTCCTGGCCCTCTGGGGGCGGGCTGATCCCTCCCAGGGGGCGTGTCTGCACCCCAGGCCACGCCCCCAGCCCCCACCCCCCACCCCCCCACCCTCCCACCCCCAGCCAGCCACCCGGTCCACCAGGTTCCTCTCCCCTCCATAGAGTCCTATGGGCGCCGCGCGGCATGCTGGGACTCGTAGTCCCCGCCCGCCCGCCGCCATCTTGGAGGTCGTTCCCTTTCGCCCCGCGGCCGCCCCGCCCACCCAGCCAGTCAAAGGCGGCCTCCGCGCCAGCCAGAAGCAGCGAACCGCCGGTGGCTCGGCCCTTAAGGCTCCCGCCCGCAGAGGGCGCGCCGTCTCTTGGTGCGCCGGTTCGAGTCCCGCTGTCTGTCTGCCTGTCAGTCAGTCAGTCAGTCTGTCTATCCCGATCTCTCTCCCGCGTCATCTCGTGGGAAAAAAAAAAAAAAAAAAAAAAAAAAAAAAAAAAAAAAAAAAAGTTTTTGCGGGGTTCCTCCTCACTTTAAAAATTTTTTTATTGTGGGGGGGGTGTGTGTGTGGTGAGTGTCGGGTGCTTGTGGTGACGGTGAGGCAGGGGGATGACAGAGAGAGAGAGAGAGAGAGAGAGAGGATCCGGGTCGTCTGTTTCTCTCTTCTTCTTCTTGTGGTTGTGGTTGTTGCTGCTGCTGCTGCTGCTGAGGCGGCCGCGGGTCGGTCGGGTCCGGTTCCCTCCGTGTGCGTGCGCGTGTGTGTGTGTGTCCGTCCGTCCGTCCGTCCGTCCGTCCCTCGGTCCCGTCGGTCGGTCGGTCGGTCGGTCGGTCGATCGCGACTCCCCCTCCTCCCCCGCGCGCGCGCGCGAGTCCCGTGAAAACTGAAAGGAGAAGAAGAATCGTCATCGTCAATCAATCAATCATCATCAATCATCATCATCATCCATCCGTCCATCCATCCATCCATCAATCGATATAAAAAAACCCGGCCGGAATCCAGCCACCGGCTCGGCTCGGCTCGGCTCGGCTCCTCCGCGCCGCTTCCCGCCGGCCGGCTCGGGTTCGCGGGTTTTTTTTTTTTTTTTTCTTTGTTTTGGTATTTTTTTTTGGGTTGGTTTTTCCCAGGCAAGATGGCGCCGGCCGGGCGGCTCGGCCAATGGGAGCGCGAGTTCGGCCGCCGGGCATCATGGGAGACGTAGTTCCGGCCGGCCGGCGCCATCTTGCCCGTAGTTCCGGGACCGCCGGGCCGCGCGGCCGGCTCCCGGCGGCGGCGTCCGGGGCCCGCCCGCCCGCGTGGGGCGCGGGGCGGGGCGCGGGATCGCGCGGGGGCGGTCCCCCGTGTCCCGCCCACGCCCCCGGGGGCGGGGCCGCGCCGCCCCGGGCCGGCGGGGGCCCGGCTCCCCCCGCGGGTCGGGCTTCCGGGGCTCCCGGGGCCGGGGACGGGCTCCGGGGGGCGTGCCCGGGCTCCGGGGGGGCGTGGTCGGCCGTCCGGCGCCGCCTCCCGGCGTCCCGGACCCGCCCCCGGACCCCCGGAGCCCCCCGGGGTCCGGTGCCCGTTGGACGGCCCGGGGCGGAAGTCCCGCCTCGGGGGCGTGTCCGGGGTCGAGGGGGCGGAGTCCGCAGTCCCCGGGGGCGGGTCCGACCGCCTGGACCCGCCCCCCGCCCCCCCAGCCCCTCCCCGAGCCCCCCCAAGTCTCAAGCACTCTCCTTCCCTCCGGGTCCCTCTGGGTCCTCTGCCCGGCCCCGGGGGCGTGGCCGGGGTCTGGGGGGCGTGTTTAGGGCCGTCCGGGGGCGGGTCCGACCGTCTGGCACCGCCTACCGCCCCCCCAGCCCCTCCCACGGCCCCCCAGAGACCTCTCCCCATTGGCTCCAATGGAGCTGCCAGGGCCTGAGACCCGGCCCCGGGGGCGTGGCCGGGGTCTGGGGGGCGTGTCTAGGGCCGTCCGGGGGCGGGTCGGACCGTCTGGCACCGCCTCCCGCCCTCCCAGCCCCTCCCACGGCCCCCCAGACCCGGGTCCCCATTGGCTCCAATGGAGCTGCCAGGGCCTGAGACCCGGCCCCGGGGGCGTGGCCGGGGTCTGGGGGGCGTGTTTGGGGCCGTCCGGGGGCGGGTCCGACCGTCTGGCACCGCCCCCCGTCCTCCCAGCCCCTCCCACGGCCCCCCAGACCCGGGTCCCCGTGGGCTCCTATGGAGCTGCCAGTCCCCGAGTCCCAGCCTCTCATTGGTCGCCGGGACCCGAAGTCCCGCCTCCTGCCGCCTGGGGGCGGTTCTATGCAGATGTGGGAGTGTCCTAGACTCCCAGGGGCGGTCCCAGCCCTCCAGGGGCGGGTCCAGGGCCCCCCAGGCCCTGCCCACCGGGTCCAGGACCCAGTCTGTCCTTGGTTCCCTTTGTGCTCCAAGTGTCTCATTGGTCGCTGGGTCCTGAAGTCCCGCCTCCTGCCGCCTGGGGGCGGTTCTATGCAGATGTGGGAGTGTCCTAGAGTCCCAGGGGGCGGTCCCAGCCCTCTAGGGGCGGGTCCAGGGCCCCCAGGCCCTGCCCACCGGGTCCAGGACCCAGTCTGTCCTTGGTTCCCTTTGGTGCTCCAAGTGTCTCATTGGTCGCTGGGATCTAAAGTCCCGCCTCCTGCCGCCTGGGGGCGGTTCTATGCAGATGTGGGAGTGTCCTAGACTCCCAGGGGGCGGTCCCAGCCCTCCAGGGGCGGGTCCAGGGCCCCCCAGGCCCTGCCCACCGGGTCCAGGACCCAGTCATTCTTTGGTGCTCCAAGTGTCTCATTGGTCATTGGGTCTCAGAGTCCCGCCTCCTGCCGCCTGGGGGAGGGTCTATGCAGATGTGGGAGTGGCCTAGACTCCCAGGGGGCGGTCCCAGCCCTCCCTGGGCGGATCCAGGGCCCCCCAGGCCCTGCCCACCGGGTCCAGGACCCAGTCTGTCCTTGGTTCCCTTTGGTGCTCCAAGTGTCTCATTGGTCGCTGGGACCCAAAGTCCCGCCTCCTGCCGCCTGGGGGCGGTTCTATGCAGATGTGGGAGTGTCCTAGACTCCCAGGGGCGGTCCCAGCCCTCCAGGGGCGGGTCCAGGGCCCCCCAGGCCCTGCCCACCGGGTCCAGGACCCAGTCTGTCCTTGGTGCTCCAAGTGTCTCATTGGTCGCTGGGATCTAAAGTCCCGCCTCCTGCCGCCTGGGGGAGGGTCTATGCAGATGTGGGAGTGTCCTAGACTCCCAGGGGGCGGTCCCAGCCCTCCAGGGGCGGGTCCAGGGCCCCCCAGGCCCTGCCCACCGGGTCCAGGACCCAGTCTGTCCTTGGTTCCCTTTGGTGCTCCAAGTGTCTCATTGGTCATTGGGTCTCAGAGTCCCGCCTCCTGCCGCCTGGGGGAGGGTCTATGCAGATGTGGGAGTGGCCTAGACTCCCAGGGGGCGGTCCCAGCCCTCAGGGGGCGGATCCAGGCCCCCCAGGCCTACCTACTGCTAACAGGCCCCGGTGTCTCATTGGTCCTCCGGAGCCAAAGTACCGCCTCCAGCCGCCTGGGGGCGGATCTAGGCAGATGTGGGAGTGGCCAGGTCTCCCAGGGGGCGGTCCCAGCCCTCTGGGGGCGGATCCAGGCCCCCCAGGCCTACCTACTGCTAACAGGCCCCGGTGTCCCATTGGCCCTCCGGAGCCAGAGTCCCGCCTCCGGCCGCCTGGGGGTGTGTCCAGGCAGATGTGGGAGTGTCCTGGAGTCCCAGGGGGCGGTCCCAGGGCCCCCCAGCCCCTCCCAGACCCCCGTGACCTCACCGTGACCCCGGACGCTCATTGGTCCTCGGGGGCCGGTGGGAGGGTCCTGGCCCTCTGGGGGCGGGCTGATCCCTCCCAGGGGGCGTGTCTGCACCCCAGGCCACGCCCCCAGCCCCCAGCCCCCACCCCCCGCCCTCCCATCCCTCCCCACCCCCAGCCAGCCACCCGGTCCACCAGGTTCCTCTCCCCTCCATAGAGTCCTATGGGCGCCGCGCGGCATGCTGGGACTCGTAGTCCCCGCCCGCCCGCCGCCGCCATCTTGGAGGTCGTTCCCTTTCGCCCCGCGGCCCCCCCGCCCACCCAGCCAGTCAAAGGCGGCCTCCGCGCCAGCCAGAAGCAGCGAACCGCCGGTGGCTCGGCCCTTAAGGCTCCCGCCCGCAGAGGGCGCGCCGTCTCTTGGTGCGCCGGTTCGAGTCCCGCTGTCTGTCTGTCTGCCTGTCAGTCAGTCAGTCAGTCAGTCTGTCTATCCCGATCTCTCTCCCGCGTCATCTCGTGGGAAAAAAAAAAAAAAAAAAAAAAAAAAAAAAAAAAAAAAAAAAGTTTTTGCGGGGTTCCTCCTCACTTTAAAAATTTTTTTATTGTGGGGGGGGTGTGTGTGTGGTGAGTGTCGGGTGCTTGTGGTGACGGTGAGGCAGGGGGATGACAGAGAGAGAGAGAGAGAGAGAGAGAGAGAGGATCCGGGTCGTCTGTTTCTCTCTTCTTCTTCTTGTGGTTGTGGTTGTTGCTGCTGCTGCTGCTGCTGCTGAGGCGGCCGCGGGTCGGTCGGGTCCGGTTCCCTCCGTGTGCGTGCGTGTGTGTGTGTGTGTCCGTCCGTCCGTCCGTCCGTCCGTCCCTCGGTCCCGTCGGTCGGTCGGTCGGTCGGTCGGTCGATCGCGACTCCCCCTCCTCCCCCGCGCGCGCGCGCGAGTCCCGTGAAAACTGAAAGGAGAAGAAGAATCGTCATCGTCAATCAATCAATCAATCAATCATCATCAATCATCATCATCCATCCATCCATCCATCCATCCATCAATCGATATAAAAAAACCCGGCCGGAATCCAGCCACCGGCTCGGCTCGGCTCGGCTCGGCTCCTCCGCGCCGCTTCCCGCCGGCCGGCTCGGGTTCGCGGGTTTTTTTTTTTTTTTTCTTTGTTTTGGTATTTTTTTTTGGGTTGGTTTTCCCAGGCAAGATGGCGCCGGCCGGGCGGCTCGGCCAATGGGAGCGCGAGTTCGGCCGCCGGGCATCATGGGAGACGTAGTTCCGCCCGGCCGGCGCCATCTTGCCCGTAGTTCCCGGGCCGCCGGGCCGCGCGGCCGGCTCCCGGCGGCGGCGTCCGGGGCCCGCCCGCCCGCGTGGGGCGCGGGGCGGGGCGCGGGATCGCGCGGGGGCGGTCCCCCGTGGCCCGCCCACGCCCCCGGGGGCGGGGCCGCGCCGCCCCGGGCCGGCGGGGGCCCGGCTCCCCCCGCGGGTCGGGCTTCCGGGGCTCCCGGGGCCGGGGAGCGGCTCCGGGGGGCGTGCCCGGGCTCCGGGGGGGCGTGGTCGGCCGTCCGGCGCCGCCTCCCGGCGTCCCGGACCCGCCCCCGGACCCCCGGAGCCCCCCGGGGTCCGGTGCCCGTTGGACGGCCCGGGGCGGAAGTCCCGCCTCGGGGGCGTGTCCGGGGTCGAGGGGGCGGAGTCCGCAGTCCCCGGGGGCGGGGCCGACCGCCTGGACCCGCCCCCCCCCCCCCCAGCCCCTCCCCGAGCCCCCCCAAGTCTCAAGCACTCTCCTTCCCTCCGGGTCCCTCTGGGTCCTCTGCCCGGCCCCGGGGGCGTGGCCGGGGTCTGGGGGGCGTGTCTAGGGCCGTCCGGGGGCGGGTCCGACCGTCTGGCACCGCCTCCCGCCCCCCCAGCCCCTCCCACGGCCCCCCAGAGCCCTCTCCCCATTGGCTCCAATGGAGCTGCCAGGGCCTGAGACCCGGCCCCGGGGGCGTGGCCGGGGTCTGGGGGGCGTGTCTGGGGCCGTCCGGGGGCGGGTCGGACCGTCTGGCACCGCCTCCCGCCCCCCCAGCCCCTCCCACGGCCCCCCAGAGCCCTCTCCCCATTGGCTACAATGGAGCTGCCAGGGCCTGAGACCCGGCCCCGGGGGCGTGGACGGGGTCTGGGGGGCGTGTTTAGGGCCGTCCGGGGGCGGGTCCGACCGTCTGGCACCGCCTCCCGCCCCCCCAGCCCCTCCCCCGGCCCCCCAGACCCGGGTCCCCGTGGGCTCCTATGGAGCTGCCAGTCCCCGAGTCCCAGCCTCTCATTGGTCGCTGGGACCCGAAGTCCCGCCTCCTGCCGCCTGGGGGCGGTTCTATGCAGATGTGGGAGTGTCCTAGAGTCCCAGGGGGCGGTCCCAGCCCTCCAGGGGCGGGTCCAGGGCCCCCCAGGCCCTGCCCACCGGGTCCAGGACCCAGTCTGTCCTTGGTGCTCCAAGTGTCTCATTGGTCGCTGGGTCTCAGAGTCCCGCCTCCTGCCGCCTGGGGGAGGGTCTATGCAGATGTGGGAGTGTCCTAGACTCCCAGGGGGCGGTCCCAGCCCTCCAGGGGCGGGTCCAGGGCCCCCCAGGCCCTGCCCACCGGGTCCAGGACCCAGTCTGTCCTTGGTTCCCTTTGGTGCTCCAAGTGTCTCATTGGTCATTGGGATCTAAAGTCCCGCCTCCTGCCGCCTGGGGGAGGGTCTATGCAGATGTGGGAGTGTCCTAGACTCCCAGGGGGCGGTCCCAGCCCTCCAGGGGCGGGTCCAGGGCCCCCCAGGCCCTGCCCACCGGGTCCAGGACCCAGTCTGTCCTTGGTGCTCCAAGTGTCTCATTGGTCATCTGGTCTCCAAAGTCCCGCCTCCTGCCGCCTGGGGGCGGTTCTATGCAGATGTGGGAGTGGCCTAGACTCCCAGGGGGCGGTCCCAGCCCTCCAGGGGCGGGTCCAGGGCCCCCCAGGCCCTGCCCACCGGGTCCAGGACCCAGTCTGTCCTTGGTTCCCTTTGGTGCTCCAAGTGTCTCATTGGTCATTGGGTCTCAGAGTCCCGCCTCCTGCCACCTGGGGGCGGTTCTATGCAGATGTGGGAGTGTCCTAGACTCCCAGGGGGCGGTCCCAGCCCTCCAGGGGCGGGTCCAGGGCCCCCCAGGCCCTGCCCACCGGGTCCAGGACCCAGTCTGTCCTTGGTTCCCTTTGGTGCTCCAAGTGTCTCATTGGTCATCTGGTGTCCAAAGTCCCGCCTCCTGCCGCCTGGGGGAGGGTCTATGCAGATGTGGGAGTGTCCTAGACTCCCAGGGGGCGGTCCCAGCCCTCCAGGGGCGGGTCCAGGGCCCCCCAGGCCCTGCCCACCGGGTCCAGGACCCAGTCTGTCCTTGGTTCCCTTTGGTGCTCCAAGTGTCTCATTGGTCATCTGGTGTCCAAAGTCCCGCCTCCTGCCGCCTGGGGGAGGGTCTATGCAGATGTGGGAGTGTCCTAGACTCCCAGGGGGCGGTCCCAGCCCTCCAGGGGCGGGTCCAGGGCCCCCCAGGCCCTGCCCACCGGGTCCAGGACCCAGTCTGTCCTTGGTTCCCTCTGGTGCTCCAAGTGTCTCATTGGTCATTGGGATCTAAAGTCCCGCCTCCTGCCGCCTGGGGGAGGGTCTATGCAGATGTGGGAGTGGCCTAGACTCCCAGGGGGCGGTCCCAGCCCTCCCTGGGCGGGTCCAGGGCCCCCCAGGCCCTGCCCACCGGGTCCAGGACCCAGTCTGTCCTTGGTTCCCTTTGGTGCTCCAAGTGTCTCATTGGTCATTGGGTCTCAGAGTCCCGCCTCCAGCCGCCTGGGGGAGGGTCTATGCAGATGTGGGAGTGTCCTAGAGTCCCAGGGGGCGGTCCCAGCCCTCAGGGGGCGGATCCAGGCCCCCCAGACCTACCTACTGCTAACAGGCCCCGGTGTCCCATTGGTCCTCCGGAGCCAAAGTACCGCCTCCAGCCGCCTGGGGGCGGATCTAGGCAGATGTGGGAGTGGCCAGGTCTCCCAGGGGGCGGTCCCAGCCCTCTGGGGGCGGATCCAGGCCCCCCAGGCCTACCTACTGCTAACAGGCCCCGGTGTCCCATTGGTCCTCCGGAGCCAGAGTCCCGCCTCCGGCCGCCTGGGGGTGTGTCCAGGCAGATGTGGGAGTGTCCTAGAGTCCCAGGGGGCGGTCCCAGGGCCCCCCAGCCCCTCCCAGACCCCCGTGACCTCACCGTGACCCCGGACGCTCATTGGTCCTCGGGGGCCGGTGGGAGGGTCCTGGCCCTCTGGGGGCGGGCTGATCCCTCCCAGGGGGCGTGTCTGCACACCAGGCCACGCCCCCAGCCCCCACCCCCCCACCCCTCCCCACCCCCCGCCAGCCACCCGGTCCACCAGGTTCCTCTCCCCTCCATAGAGTCCTATGGGCGCCGCGCGGCATGCTGGGACTCGTAGTCCCCGCCCGCCCGCCGCCATCTTGGAGGTCGTTCCCTTTCGCCCCGCGGCCGCCCCGCCCACCCAGCCAGTCAAAGGCGGCCTCCGCGCCAGCCAGAAGCAGCGAACCGCCGGTGGCTCGGCCCTTAAGGCTCCCGCCCGCAGAGGGCGCGCCGTCTCTTGGTGCGCCGGTTCGAGTCCCGCTGTCTGTCTGTCTGCCTGTCAGTCAGTCAGTCTGTCTATCCCGATCTCTCTCCCGCGTCATCTCGTGGGAAAAAAAAAAAAAAAAAAAAAAAAAAAAAAAAAAAAAAAAAAAAAAAGTTTTTGCGGGGGTCCTCCTCACTTTAAAAATTTTTTTATTGTGGGGGGGGTGTGTGTGTGGTGAGTGTCGGGTGCTTGTGGTGACGGTGAGGCAGGGGGATGACAGAGAGAGAGAGAGAGAGAGAGAGAGAGAGAGAGAGAGGATCCGGGTCGTCTGTTTCTCTCTTCTTCTTCTTGTGGTTGTGGTTGTGGTTGTTGCTGCTGCTGCTGCTGCTGAGGCGGCCGCGGGTCGGTCGGGTCCGGTTCCCTCCGTGTGCGTGCGCGTGTGTGTGTGTGTCCGTCCGTCCGTCCGTCCGTCCGTCCCTCGGTCCCGTCGGTCGGTCGGTCGGTCGGTCGATCGCGACTCCCCCTCCTCCCCCGCGCGCGCGCGCGAGTCCCGTGAAAACTGAAAGGAGAAGAAGAATCGTCATCGTCAATCAATCAATCAATCATCATCAATCAATCATCATCCATCCGTCCATCCATCCATCCATCAATCGATATAAAAAAACCCGGCCGGAATCCAGCCCCCGGCTCGGCTCGGCTCGGCTCCTCCGCGCCGCTTCCCGCCGGCCGGCTCGGGTTCGCGGGTTTTTTTTTTTTTTTTCTTTGTTTTGGTATTTTTTTTTTGGGTTGGTTTTTCCCAGGCAAGATGGCGCCGGCCGGGCGGCTCGGCCAATGGGAGCGCGAGTTCGGCCGCCGGGCATCATGGGAGACGTAGTTCCGGCCGGCCGGCGCCATCTTGCCCGTAGTTCCGGGACCGCCGGGCCGCGCGGCCGGCTCCCGGCGGCGGCGTCCGGGGCCCGCCCGCCCGCGTGGGGCGCGGGGCGGGGCGCGGGATCGCGCGGGGGCGGTCCCCCGTGGCCCGCCCACGCCCCCGGGGGCGGGGCCGCGCCGCCCCGGGCCGGCGGGGGCCCGGCTCCCCCCGCGGGTCGGGCTTCCGGGGCTCCCGGGGCCGGGGACGGGCTCCGGGGGGCGTGCCCGGGCTCCGGGGGGGCGTGGTCGGCCGTCCGGCGCCGCCTCCCGGCGTCCCGGACCCGCCCCCGGACCCCCGGAGCCCCCCCGGGGTCCGGTGCCCGTTGGACGGCCCGGGGCGGAAGTCCCGCCTCGGGGGCGTGTCCGGGGTCGAGGGGGCGGAGTCCGCAGTCCCCGGGGGCGGGTCCGACCGCCTGGACCCGCCCCCCGCCCCCCCAGCCCCTCCCCGAGCCCCCCCAAGTCTCAAGCACTCTCCTTCCCTCCGGGTCCCTCTGGGTCCTCTGCCCGGCCCCGGGGGCGTGGCCGGGGTCTGGGGGGCGTGTTTAGGGCCGTCCGGGGGCGGGTCCGACCGTCTGGCACCGCCTACCGCCCCCCCAGCCCCTCCCACGGCCCCCCAGAGACCTCTCCCCATTGGCTCCAATGGAGCTGCCAGGGCCTGAGACCCGGCCCCGGGGGCGTGGCCGGGGTCTGGGGGGCGTGTCTAGGGCCGTCCGGGGGCGGGTCGGACCGTCTGGCACCGCCTCCCGCCCTCCCAGCCCCTCCCACGGCCCCCCAGACCCGGGTCCCCATTGGCTCCAATGGAGCTGCCAGGGCCTGAGACCCGGCCCCGGGGGCGTGGCCGGGGTCTGGGGGGCGTGTTTGGGGCCGTCCGGGGGCGGGTCCGACCGTCTGGCACCGCCCCCCGTCCTCCCAGCCCCTCCCACGGCCCCCCAGACCCGGGTCCCCGTGGGCTCCTATGGAGCTGCCAGTCCCCGAGTCCCAGCCTCTCATTGGTCGCCGGGACCCGAAGTCCCGCCTCCTGCCGCCTGGGGGCGGTTCTATGCAGATGTGGGAGTGTCCTAGACTCCCAGGGGCGGTCCCAGCCCTCCAGGGGCGGGTCCAGGGCCCCCCAGGCCCTGCCCACCGGGTCCAGGACCCAGTCTGTCCTTGGTTCCCTTTGTGCTCCAAGTGTCTCATTGGTCGCTGGGTCCTGAAGTCCCGCCTCCTGCCGCCTGGGGGCGGTTCTATGCAGATGTGGGAGTGTCCTAGAGTCCCAGGGGGCGGTCCCAGCCCTCTAGGGGCGGGTCCAGGGCCCCCAGGCCCTGCCCACCGGGTCCAGGACCCAGTCTGTCCTTGGTTCCCTTTGGTGCTCCAAGTGTCTCATTGGTCGCTGGGATCTAAAGTCCCGCCTCCTGCCGCCTGGGGGCGGTTCTATGCAGATGTGGGAGTGTCCTAGACTCCCAGGGGGCGGTCCCAGCCCTCCAGGGGCGGGTCCAGGGCCCCCCAGGCCCTGCCCACCGGGTCCAGGACCCAGTCATTCTTTGGTGCTCCAAGTGTCTCATTGGTCATTGGGTCTCAGAGTCCCGCCTCCTGCCGCCTGGGGGAGGGTCTATGCAGATGTGGGAGTGGCCTAGACTCCCAGGGGGCGGTCCCAGCCCTCCCTGGGCGGATCCAGGGCCCCCCAGGCCCTGCCCACCGGGTCCAGGACCCAGTCTGTCCTTGGTTCCCTTTGGTGCTCCAAGTGTCTCATTGGTCGCTGGGACCCAAAGTCCCGCCTCCTGCCGCCTGGGGGCGGTTCTATGCAGATGTGGGAGTGTCCTAGACTCCCAGGGGCGGTCCCAGCCCTCCAGGGGCGGGTCCAGGGCCCCCCAGGCCCTGCCCACCGGGTCCAGGACCCAGTCTGTCCTTGGTGCTCCAAGTGTCTCATTGGTAGCTGGGATCTAAAGTCCCGCCTCCTGCCGCCTGGGGGAGGGTCTATGCAGATGTGGGAGTGTCCTAGACTCCCAGGGGGCGGTCCCAGCCCTCCAGGGGCGGGTCCAGGGCCCCCCAGGCCCTGCCCACCGGGTCCAGGACCCAGTCTGTCCTTGGTTCCCTTTGGTGCTCCAAGTGTCTCATTGGTCATTGGGTCTCAGAGTCCCGCCTCCTGCCGCCTGGGGGAGGGTCTATGCAGATGTGGGAGTGTCCTAGAGTCCTAGGGGGCGGTCCCAGCCCTCCGGGGGCGGGTCCAGGGCCCCCAGGCCTACCTACTCCTAACAGGCCCAGGTGTCCCATTGGTCCTCCGGAGCCAAAGTACCGCCTCGAGCCGCCTGGGGGCGGATCTAGGCAGATGTGGGAGTGGCCAGGTCTCCCAGGGGGCGGTCCCAGCCCTCTGGGGGCGGATCCAGGCCCCCCAGGCCTACCTACTGCTAACAGGCCCCGGTGTCCCATTGGCCCTCCGGAGCCAGAGTCCCGCCTCCGGCCGCCTGGGGGTGTGTCCAGGCAGATGTGGGAGTGTCCTAGAGTCCCAGGGGGCGGTCCCAGGGCCCCCCAGCCCCTCCCAGACCCCCGTGACCTCACCGTGACCCCGGACGCTCATTGGTCCTCGGGGGCCGGTGGGAGGGTCCTGGCCCTCTGGGGGCGGGCTGATCCCTCCCAGGGGGCGTGTCTGCACCCCAGGCCACGCCCCCAGCCCCACCCCCCACCCCCCACCCTCCCACCCCCAGCCAGCCACCCGGTCCACCAGGTTCCTCTCCCCTCCATAGAGTCCTATGGGCGCCGCGCGGCATGCTGGGACTCGTAGTCCCCGCCCGCCCGCCGCCATCTTGGAGGTCGTTCCCTTTCGCCCCGCGGCCGCCCCGCCCACCCAGCCAGTCAAAGGCGGCCTCCGCGCCAGCCAGAAGCAGCGAACCGCCGGTGGCTCGGCCCTTAAGGCTCCCGCCCGCAGAGGGCGCGCCGTCTCTTGGTGCGCCGGTTCGAGTCCCGCTGTCTGTCTGCCTGTCAGTCAGTCAGTCAGTCTGTCTATCCCGATCTCTCTCCCGCGTCATCTCGTGGGAAAAAAAAAAAAAAAAAAAAAAAAAAAAAAAAAAAAAAAAAAAAATTTTTTGCGGGGTTCCTCCTCACTTTAAAAATTTTTTTATTGTGGGGGGGGTGTGTGTGTGGTGAGTGTCGGGTGCTTGTGGTGACGGTGAGGCAGGGGGATGACAGAGAGAGAGAGAGAGAGAGAGAGGATCCGGGTCGTCTGTTTCTCTCTTCTTCTTCTTGTGGTTGTGGTTGTTGCTGCTGCTGCTGCTGCTGAGGCGGCCGCGGGTCGGTCGGGTCCGGTTCCCTCCGTGTGCGTGCGCGTGTGTGTGTGTGTCCGTCCGTCCGTCCGTCCGTCCGTCCCTCGGTCCCGTCGGTCGGTCGGTCGGTCGGTCGATCGCGACTCCCCCTCCTCCCCCGCGCGCGCGCGCGAGTCCCGTGAAAACTGAAAGGAGAAGAAGAATCGTCATCGTCAATCAATCAATCATCATCAATCATCATCATCATCCATCCGTCCATCCATCCATCCATCAATCGATATAAAAAAACCCGGCCGGAATCCAGCCACCGGCTCGGCTCGGCTCGGCTCGGCTCCTCCGCGCCGCTTCCCGCCGGCCGGCTCGGGTTCGCGGGTTTTTTTTTTTTTTTTTTTCTTTGTTTTGGTATTTTTTTTTGGGTTGGTTTTTCCCAGGCAAGATGGCGCCGGCCGGGCGGCTCGGCCAATGGGAGCGCGAGTTCGGCCGCCGGGCATCATGGGAGACGTAGTTCCGGCCGGCCGGCGCCATCTTGCCCGTAGTTCCGGGACCGCCGGGCCGCGCGGCCGGCTCCCGGCGGCGGCGTCCGGGGCCCGCCCGCCCGCGTGGGGCGCGGGGCGGGGCGCGGGATCGCGCGGGGGCGGTCCCCCGTGTCCCGCCCACGCCCCCGGGGGCGGGGCCGCGCCGCCCCGGGCCGGCGGGGGCCCGGCTCCCCCCGCGGGTCGGGCTTCCGGGGCTCCCGGGGCCGGGGACGGGCTCCGGGGGGCGTGCCCGGGCTCCGGGGGGGCGTGGTCGGCCGTCCGGCGCCGCCTCCCGGCGTCCCGGACCCGCCCCCGGACCCCCGGAGCCCCCCGGGGTCCGGTGCCCGTTGGACGGCCCGGGGCGGAAGTCCCGCCTCGGGGGCGTGTCCGGGGTCGAGGGGGCGGAGTCCGCAGTCCCCGGGGGCGGGTCCGACCGCCTGGACCCGCCCCCCGCCCCCCCAGCCCCTCCCCGAGCCCCCCCAAGTCTCAAGCACTCTCCTTCCCTCCGGGTCCCTCTGGGTCCTCTGCCCGGCCCCGGGGGCGTGGCCGGGGTCTGGGGGGCGTGTTTAGGGCCGTCCGGGGGCGGGTCCGACCGTCTGGCACCGCCTACCGCCCCCCCAGCCCCTCCCACGGCCCCCCAGAGACCTCTCCCCATTGGCTCCAATGGAGCTGCCAGGGCCTGAGACCCGGCCCCGGGGGCGTGGCCGGGGTCTGGGGGGCGTGTCTAGGGCCGTCCGGGGGCGGGTCGGACCGTCTGGCACCGCCTCCCGCCCTCCCAGCCCCTCCCACGGCCCCCCAGACCCGGGTCCCCATTGGCTCCAATGGAGCTGCCAGGGCCTGAGACCCGGCCCCGGGGGCGTGGCCGGGGTCTGGGGGGCGTGTTTGGGGCCGTCCGGGGGCGGGTCCGACCGTCTGGCACCGCCCCCCGTCCTCCCAGCCCCTCCCACGGCCCCCCAGACCCGGGTCCCCGTGGGCTCCTATGGAGCTGCCAGTCCCCGAGTCCCAGCCTCTCATTGGTCGCCGGGACCCGAAGTCCCGCCTCCTGCCGCCTGGGGGCGGTTCTATGCAGATGTGGGAGTGTCCTAGACTCCCAGGGGCGGTCCCAGCCCTCCAGGGGCGGGTCCAGGGCCCCCCAGGCCCTGCCCACCGGGTCCAGGACCCAGTCTGTCCTTGGTTCCCTTTGTGCTCCAAGTGTCTCATTGGTCGCTGGGTCCTGAAGTCCCGCCTCCTGCCGCCTGGGGGCGGTTCTATGCAGATGTGGGAGTGTCCTAGAGTCCCAGGGGGCGGTCCCAGCCCTCTAGGGGCGGGTCCAGGGCCCCCAGGCCCTGCCCACCGGGTCCAGGACCCAGTCTGTCCTTGGTTCCCTTTGGTGCTCCAAGTGTCTCATTGGTCGCTGGGATCTAAAGTCCCGCCTCCTGCCGCCTGGGGGCGGTTCTATGCAGATGTGGGAGTGTCCTAGACTCCCAGGGGGCGGTCCCAGCCCTCCAGGGGCGGGTCCAGGGCCCCCCAGGCCCTGCCCACCGGGTCCAGGACCCAGTCATTCTTTGGTGCTCCAAGTGTCTCATTGGTCATTGGGTCTCAGAGTCCCGCCTCCTGCCGCCTGGGGGAGGGTCTATGCAGATGTGGGAGTGGCCTAGACTCCCAGGGGGCGGTCCCAGCCCTCCCTGGGCGGATCCAGGGCCCCCCAGGCCCTGCCCACCGGGTCCAGGACCCAGTCTGTCCTTGGTTCCCTTTGGTGCTCCAAGTGTCTCATTGGTCGCTGGGACCCAAAGTCCCGCCTCCTGCCGCCTGGGGGCGGTTCTATGCAGATGTGGGAGTGGCCTAGACTCCCAGGGGCGGTCCCAGCCCTCCAGGGGCGGGTCCAGGGCCCCCCAGGCCCTGCCCACCGGGTCCAGGACCCAGTCTGTCCTTGGTGCTCCAAGTGTCTCATTGGTCGCTGGGATCTAAAGTCCCGCCTCCTGCCGCCTGGGGGAGGGTCTATGCAGATGTGGGAGTGTCCTAGACTCCCAGGGGGCGGTCCCAGCCCTCCAGGGGCGGGTCCAGGGCCCCCCAGGCCCTGCCCACCGGGTCCAGGACCCAGTCTGTCCTTGGTTCCCTTTGGTGCTCCAAGTGTCTCATTGGTCATTGGGTCTCAGAGTCCCGCCTCCTGCCGCCTGGGGGAGGGTCTATGCAGATGTGGGAGTGGCCTAGACTCCCAGGGGGCGGTCCCAGCCCTCAGGGGGCGGATCCAGGCACCCCAGGCCTACCTACTGCTAACAGGCCCCGGTGTCTCATTGGTCCTCCGGAGCCAAAGTACCGCCTCCAGCCGCCTGGGGGCGGATCTAGGCAGATGTGGGAGTGGCCAGGTCTCCCAGGGGGCGGTCCCAGCCCTCTGGGGGCGGATCCAGGCCCCCCAGGCCTACCTACTGCTAACAGGCCCCGGTGTCCCATTGGCCCTCCGGAGCCAGAGTCCCGCCTCCGGCCGCCTGGGGGTGTGTCCAGGCAGATGTGGGAGTGTCCTGGAGTCCCAGGGGGCGGTCCCAGGGCCCCCCAGCCCCTCCCAGACCCCCGTGACCTCACCGTGACCCCGGACGCTCATTGGTCCTCGGGGGCCGGTGGGAGGGTCCTGGCCCTCTGGGGGCGGGCTGATCCCTCCCAGGGGGCGTGTCTGCACCCCAGGCCACGCCCCCAGCCCCCAGCCCCCACCCCCCGCCCTCCCATCCCTCCCCACCCCCAGCCAGCCACCCGGTCCACCAGGTTCCTCTCCCCTCCATAGAGTCCTATGGGCGCCGCGCGGCATGCTGGGACTCGTAGTCCCCGCCCGCCCGCCGCCGCCATCTTGGAGGTCGTTCCCTTTCGCCCCGCGGCCGCCCCGCCCACCCAGCCAGTCAAAGGCGGCCTCCGCGCCAGCCAGAAGCAGCGAACCGCCGGTGGCTCGGCCCTTAAGGCTCCCGCCCGCAGAGGGCGCGCCGTCTCTTGGTGCGCCGGTTCGAGTCCCGCTGTCTGTCTGTCTGCCTGTCAGTCAGTCAGTCAGTCAGTCTGTCTATCCCGATCTCTCTCCCGCGTCATCTCGTGGGAAAAAAAAAAAAAAAAAAAAAAAAAAAAAAAAAAAAAAAAAAGTTTTTGCGGGGTTCCTCCTCACTTTAAAAATTTTTTTATTGTGGGGGGGGTGTGTGTGTGGTGAGTGTCGGGTGCTTGTGGTGACGGTGAGGCAGGGGGATGACAGAGAGAGAGAGAGGATCCGGGTCGTCTGTTTCTCTCTTCTTCTTCTTGTGGTTGTTGCTGCTGCTGCTGCTGCTGAGGCGGCCGCGGGTCGGTCGGGTCCGGTTCCCTCCGTGTGCGTGCGCGTGTGTGTGTGTGTCCGTCCGTCCGTCCGTCCGTCCGTCCCTCGGTCCCGTCGGTCGGTCGGTCGGTCGGTCGGTCGATCGCGACTCCCCCTCCTCCCCCGCGCGCGCGCGCGAGTCCCGTGAAAACTGAAAGGAGAAGAAGAATCGTCATCGTCAATCAATCAATCAATCATCAATCAATCATCATCATCCATCCATCCATCCATCCATCCATCAATCGATATAAAAAAACCCGGCCGGAATCCAGCCACCGGCTCGGCTCGGCTCGGCTCGGCTCCTCCGCGCCGCTTCCCGCCGGCCGGCTCGGGTTCGCGGGTTTTTTTTTTTTTTTTTTTCTTTGTTTTGGTATTTTTTTTTGGGTTGGTTTTTCCCAGGCAAGATGGCGCCGGCCGGGCGGCTCGGCCAATGGGAGCGCGAGTTCGGCCGCCGGGCATCATGGGAGACGTAGTTCCGGCCGGCCGGCGCCATCTTGCCCGTAGTTCCCGGGACCGCCGGGCCGCGCGGCCGGCTCCCGGCGGCGGTCCGGGGCCCGCCCGCCCGCGTGGGGCGCGGGGCGGGGCGCGGGATCGCGCGGGGGCGGTCCCCCGTGGCCCGCCCACGCCCCCGGGGGCGGGGCCGCGCCGCCCCGGGCCGGTGGGGGCCCGGCTCCCCCCGCGGGTCGGGCTTCCGGGGCTCCCGGGGCCGGGGAGCGGCTCCGGGGGGCGTGCCCGGGCTCCGGGGGGGCGTGGTCGGCCGTGCGGCGCCGCCTCCCGGCGTCCCGGACCCGCCCCCGGACCCCCGGAGCCCCCCCGGGGTCCGGTGCCCGTTGGACGGCCCGGGGCGGAAGTCCCGCCTCGGGGGCGTGTCCGGGGTCGAGGGGGCGGAGTCCTCAGTCCCCGGGGGCGGGTCCGACCGCCTGGACCCGCCCCCCGCCCCCCCAGCCCCTCCCCGAGCCCCCCCAAGTCTCAAGCACTCTCCTTCCCTCCGGGTCCCTCTGGGTCCTCTGCCCGGCCCCGGGGGCGTGGCCGGGGTCTGGGGGGCGTGTCTATGGCCGTCCGGGGGCGGGTCCGACCATCTGGCACCGCCTCCCGCCCCCCCAGCCCCTCCCACGGCCCCCCAGAGCCCTCTCCCCATTGGCTCCAATGGAGCTGCCAGGGCCTGAGACCCGGCCCCGGGGGCGTGGCCGGGGTCTGGGGGGCGTGTTTAGGGCCGTCCGGGGGCGGGTCCGACCGTCTGGCACCGCCTCCCGCCCCCCCAGCCCCTCCCACGGCCCCCCAGACCCTGGTCCCCATTGGCTACAATGGAGCTGCCAGGGCCTGAGACCCGGCCCCGGGGGCGTGGCCGGGGTCTGGGGGGCGTGTTTAGGGCCGTCCGGGGGCGGGTCCGACCGTCTGGCACCGCCTCCCGCCCCCCCAGCCCCTCCCACGGCCCCCCAGACCCGGGTCCCCGTGGGCTCCTATGGAGCTGCCAGTCCCCGAGTCCCAGCCTCTCATTGGTCGCTGGGACCCGAAATCCCGCCTCCTGCCGCCTGGGGGCGGTTCTATGCAGATGTGGGAGTGGCCTGCACTCCCAGGGGGCGGTCCCAGCCCTCCAGGGGCGGGTCCACGGCCCCCCAGGCCCTGCCCACCGGGTCCAGGACCCAGTCATTCTTTGGTGCTCCAAGTGTCTCATTGGTCATCGGGTCTCCAAAGTCCCGCCTCCTGCCGCCTGGGGGAGGTTCTATGCAGATGTGGGAGTGTCCTAGACTCCCAGGGGGCGGTCCCAGCCCTCCAGGGGCGGGTCCAGGGCCCCCCAGGCCCTGCCCACCGGGTCCAGGACCCAGTCTGTCCTTGGTTCCCTTTGGTGCTCCAAGTGTCTCATTGGTCATTGGGTCTCAGAGTCCCGCCTCCTGCCGCCTGGGGGAGGGTCTATGCAGATGTGGGAGTGTCCTAGACTCCCAGGGGGCGGTCCCAGCCCTCCAGGGGCGGGTCCAGGGCCCCCCAGGCCCTGCCCACCGGGTCCAGGACCCAGTCTGTCCTTGGTTCCCTTTGGTGCTCCAAGTGTCTCATTGGTCATTGGGTCTCAGAGTCCCGCCTCCTGCCGCCTGGGGGAGGGTCTATGCAGATGTGGGAGTGGCCTGGACTCCCAGGGGGCGGTCCCAGCCCTCCAGGGGCGGGTCCAGGGCCCCCCAGGCCCTGCACACCGGGTCCAGGACCCAGTCTGTCCTTGGTGCTCCAAGTGTCTCATTGGTCACTGGTCTCCAAAGTCCCGCCTCCTGCCGCCTGGGGGAGGGTCTATGCAGATGTGGGAGTGGCCTGGACTCCCAGGGGGCGGTCCCAGCCCTCTGGGGGCGGATCCAGGCCCCCCAGGCCTACCTACTCCTAACAGGCCCCGGTGTCCCATTGGCCCTCCGGAGCCAGAGTCCCGCCTCCGGCCGCCTGGGGGTGTGTCCAGGCAGATGTGGGAGTGTCCTAGAGTCCCAGGGGGCGGTCCCAGGGCCCCCCAGCCCCTCCCAGACCCCCGTGACCTCACCGTGACCCCGGACGCTCATTGGTCCTCGGGGGCCGGTGGGAGGGTCCTGGCCCTCTGGGGGCGGGCTGATCCCTCCCAGGGGGCGTGTCTGCACCCCAGGCCACGCCCCCAGCCCCCAGCTCCCACCCCCCACCCCTCCCCACCCCCAGCCAGCCACCCGGTCCACCAGGTTCCTCTCCCCTCCATAGAGTCCTATGGGCGCCGCGCGGCATGCTGGGACTCGTAGTCCCCGCCCGCCCGCCGCCATCTTGGAGGTCGTTCCCTTTCGCCCCGCGGCCGCCCCGCCCACCCAGCCAGTCAAAGGCGGCCTCCGCGCCAGCCAGAAGCAGCGAACCGCCGGTGGCTCGGCCCTTAAGGCTCCCGCCCGCAGAGGGCGCGCCGTCTCTTGGTGCGCCGGTTCGAGTCCCGCTGTCTGTCTGTCTGCCTGTCAGTCAGTCAGTCAGTCAGTCTGTCTATCCCGATCTCTCTCCCGCGTCATCTCGTGGGAAAAAAAAAAAAAAAAAAAAAAAAAAAAAAAAAAAAAAAAAAGTTTTTGCGGGGTTCCTCCTCACTTTAAAAATTTTTTTATTGTGGGGGGGGTGTGTGTGTGGTGAGTGTCGGGTGCTTGTGGTGACGGTGAGGCAGGGGGATGACAGAGAGAGAGAGAGAGAGAGAGAGAGAGAGAGAGAGAGAGGATCCGGGTCGTCTGTTTCTCTCTTCTTCTTCTTGTGGTTGTGGTTGTGGTTGTTGCTGCTGCTGCTGCTGCTGAGGCGGCCGCGGGTCGGTCGGGTCCGGTTCCCTCCGTGTGCGTGCGCGTGTGTGTGTGTGTCCGTCCGTCCGTCCGTCCGTCCGTCCCTCGGTCCCGTCGGTCGGTCGGTCGGTCGGTCGATCGCGACTCCCCCTCCTCCCCCGCGCGCGCGCGCGAGTCCCGTGAAAACTGAAAGGAGAAGAAGAATCGTCATCGTCAATCAATCAATCAATCATCATCAATCAATCATCATCCATCCGTCCATCCATCCATCCATCAATCGATATAAAAAAACCCGGCCGGAATCCAGCCCCCGGCTCGGCTCGGCTCGGCTCCTCCGCGCCGCTTCCCGCCGGCCGGCTCGGGTTCGCGGGTTTTTTTTTTTTTTTTCTTTGTTTTGGTATTTTTTTTTTGGGTTGGTTTTTCCCAGGCAAGATGGCGCCGGCCGGGCGGCTCGGCCAATGGGAGCGCGAGTTCGGCCGCCGGGCATCATGGGAGACGTAGTTCCGGCCGGCCGGCGCCATCTTGCCCGTAGTTCCGGGACCGCCGGGCCGCGCGGCCGGCTCCCGGCGGCGGCGTCCGGGGCCCGCCCGCCCGCGTGGGGCGCGGGGCGGGGCGCGGGATCGCGCGGGGGCGGTCCCCCGTGGCCCGCCCACGCCCCCGGGGGCGGGGCCGCGCCGCCCCGGGCCGGCGGGGGCCCGGCTCCCCCCGCGGGTCGGGCTTCCGGGGCTCCCGGGGCCGGGGACGGGCTCCGGGGGGCGTGCCCGGGCTCCGGGGGGGCGTGGTCGGCCGTCCGGCGCCGCCTCCCGGCGTCCCGGACCCGCCCCCGGACCCCCGGAGCCCCCCCGGGGTCCGGTGCCCGTTGGACGGCCCGGGGCGGAAGTCCCGCCTCGGGGGCGTGTCCGGGGTCGAGGGGGCGGAGTCCGCAGTCCCCGGGGGCGGGTCCGACCGCCTGGACCCGCCCCCCGCCCCCCCAGCCCCTCCCCGAGCCCCCCCAAGTCTCAAGCACTCTCCTTCCCTCCGGGTCCCTCTGGGTCCTCTGCCCGGCCCCGGGGGCGTGGCCGGGGTCTGGGGGGCGTGTTTAGGGCCGTCCGGGGGCGGGTCCGACCGTCTGGCACCGCCTACCGCCCCCCCAGCCCCTCCCACGGCCCCCCAGAGACCTCTCCCCATTGGCTCCAATGGAGCTGCCAGGGCCTGAGACCCGGCCCCGGGGGCGTGGCCGGGGTCTGGGGGGCGTGTCTAGGGCCGTCCGGGGGCGGGTCGGACCGTCTGGCACCGCCTCCCGCCCTCCCAGCCCCTCCCACGGCCCCCCAGACCCGGGTCCCCATTGGCTCCAATGGAGCTGCCAGGGCCTGAGACCCGGCCCCGGGGGCGTGGCCGGGGTCTGGGGGGCGTGTTTGGGGCCGTCCGGGGGCGGGTCCGACCGTCTGGCACCGCCCCCCGTCCTCCCAGCCCCTCCCACGGCCCCCCAGACCCGGGTCCCCGTGGGCTCCTATGGAGCTGCCAGTCCCCGAGTCCCAGCCTCTCATTGGTCGCCGGGACCCGAAGTCCCGCCTCCTGCCGCCTGGGGGCGGTTCTATGCAGATGTGGGAGTGTCCTAGACTCCCAGGGGCGGTCCCAGCCCTCCAGGGGCGGGTCCAGGGCCCCCCAGGCCCTGCCCACCGGGTCCAGGACCCAGTCTGTCCTTGGTTCCCTTTGTGCTCCAAGTGTCTCATTGGTCGCTGGGTCCTGAAGTCCCGCCTCCTGCCGCCTGGGGGCGGTTCTATGCAGATGTGGGAGTGTCCTAGAGTCCCAGGGGGCGGTCCCAGCCCTCTAGGGGCGGGTCCAGGGCCCCCAGGCCCTGCCCACCGGGTCCAGGACCCAGTCTGTCCTTGGTTCCCTTTGGTGCTCCAAGTGTCTCATTGGTCGCTGGGATCTAAAGTCCCGCCTCCTGCCGCCTGGGGGCGGTTCTATGCAGATGTGGGAGTGTCCTAGACTCCCAGGGGGCGGTCCCAGCCCTCCAGGGGCGGGTCCAGGGCCCCCCAGGCCCTGCCCACCGGGTCCAGGACCCAGTCATTCTTTGGTGCTCCAAGTGTCTCATTGGTCATTGGGTCTCAGAGTCCCGCCTCCTGCCGCCTGGGGGAGGGTCTATGCAGATGTGGGAGTGGCCTAGACTCCCAGGGGGCGGTCCCAGCCCTCCCTGGGCGGATCCAGGGCCCCCCAGGCCCTGCCCACCGGGTCCAGGACCCAGTCTGTCCTTGGTTCCCTTTGGTGCTCCAAGTGTCTCATTGGTCGCTGGGACCCAAAGTCCCGCCTCCTGCCGCCTGGGGGCGGTTCTATGCAGATGTGGGAGTGTCCTAGACTCCCAGGGGCGGTCCCAGCCCTCCAGGGGCGGGTCCAGGGCCCCCCAGGCCCTGCCCACCGGGTCCAGGACCCAGTCTGTCCTTGGTGCTCCAAGTGTCTCATTGGTCGCTGGGATCTAAAGTCCCGCCTCCTGCCGCCTGGGGGAGGGTCTATGCAGATGTGGGAGTGTCCTAGACTCCCAGGGGGCGGTCCCAGCCCTCCAGGGGCGGGTCCAGGGCCCCCCAGGCCCTGCCCACCGGGTCCAGGACCCAGTCTGTCCTTGGTTCCCTTTGGTGCTCCAAGTGTCTCATTGGTCATTGGGTCTCAGAGTCCCGCCTCCTGCCGCCTGGGGGAGGGTCTATGCAGATGTGGGAGTGGCCTAGAGTCCTAGGGGGCGGTCCCAGCCCTCCGGGGGCGGGTCCAGGGCCCCCAGGCCTACCTACTCCTAACAGGCCCAGGTGTCCCATTGGTCCTCCGGAGCCAAAGTACCGCCTCGAGCCGCCTGGGGGCGGATCTAGGCAGATGTGGGAGTGGCCAGGTCTCCCAGGGGGCGGTCCCAGCCCTCTGGGGGCGGATCCAGGCCCCCCAGGCCTACCTACTGCTAACAGGCCCCGGTGTCCCATTGGCCCTCCGGAGCCAGAGTCCCGCCTCCGGCCGCCTGGGGGTGTGTCCAGGCAGATGTGGGAGTGTCCTAGAGTCCCAGGGGGCGGTCCCAGGGCCCCCCAGCCCCTCCCAGACCCCCGTGACCTCACCGTGACCCCGGACGCTCATTGGTCCTCGGGGGCCGGTGGGAGGGTCCTGGCCCTCTGGGGGCGGGCTGATCCCTCCCAGGGGGCGTGTCTGCACCCCAGGCCACGCCCCCAGCCCCACCCCCCACCCCCCACCCTCCCACCCCCAGCCAGCCACCCGGTCCACCAGGTTCCTCTCCCCTCCATAGAGTCCTATGGGCGCCGCGCGGCATGCTGGGACTCGTAGTCCCCGCCCGCCCGCCGCCATCTTGGAGGTCGTTCCCTTTCGCCCCGCGGCCGCCCCGCCCACCCAGCCAGTCAAAGGCGGCCTCCGCGCCAGCCAGAAGCAGCGAACCGCCGGTGGCTCGGCCCTTAAGGCTCCCGCCCGCAGAGGGCGCGCCGTCTCTTGGTGCGCCGGTTCGAGTCCCGCTGTCTGTCTGCCTGTCAGTCAGTCAGTCAGTCTGTCTATCCCGATCTCTCTCCCGCGTCATCTCGTGGGAAAAAAAAAAAAAAAAAAAAAAAAAAAAAAAAAAAAAAAAAAGTTTTTGCGGGGTTCCTCCTCACTTTAAAAATTTTTTTATTGTGGGGGGGGTGTGTGTGTGGTGAGTGTCGGGTGCTTGTGGTGACGGTGAGGCAGGGGGATGACAGAGAGAGAGAGAGAGAGAGAGAGGATCCGGGTCGTCTGTTTCTCTCTTCTTCTTCTTGTGGTTGTGGTTGTTGCTGCTGCTGCTGCTGCTGAGGCGGCCGCGGGTCGGTCGGGTCCGGTTCCCTCCGTGTGCGTGCGCGTGTGTGTGTGTGTCCGTCCGTCCGTCCGTCCGTCCGTCCCTCGGTCCCGTCGGTCGGTCGGTCGGTCGGTCGATCGCGACTCCCCCTCCTCCCCCGCGCGCGCGCGCGAGTCCCGTGAAAACTGAAAGGAGAAGAAGAATCGTCATCGTCAATCAATCAATCATCATCAATCATCATCATCATCCATCCGTCCATCCATCCATCCATCAATCGATATAAAAAAACCCGGCCGGAATCCAGCCACCGGCTCGGCTCGGCTCGGCTCGGCTCCTCCGCGCCGCTTCCCGCCGGCCGGCTCGGGTTCGCGGGTTTTTTTTTTTTTTTTTTTCTTTGTTTTGGTATTTTTTTTTGGGTTGGTTTTTCCCAGGCAAGATGGCGCCGGCCGGGCGGCTCGGCCAATGGGAGCGCGAGTTCGGCCGCCGGGCATCATGGGAGACGTAGTTCCGGCCGGCCGGCGCCATCTTGCCCGTAGTTCCGGGACCGCCGGGCCGCGCGGCCGGCTCCCGGCGGCGGCGTCCGGGGCCCGCCCGCCCGCGTGGGGCGCGGGGCGGGGCGCGGGATCGCGCGGGGGCGGTCCCCCGTGTCCCGCCCACGCCCCCGGGGGCGGGGCCGCGCCGCCCCGGGCCGGCGGGGGCCCGGCTCCCCCCGCGGGTCGGGCTTCCGGGGCTCCCGGGGCCGGGGACGGGCTCCGGGGGGCGTGCCCGGGCTCCGGGGGGGCGTGGTCGGCCGTCCGGCGCCGCCTCCCGGCGTCCCGGACCCGCCCCCGGACCCCCGGAGCCCCCCGGGGTCCGGTGCCCGTTGGACGGCCCGGGGCGGAAGTCCCGCCTCGGGGGCGTGTCCGGGGTCGAGGGGGCGGAGTCCGCAGTCCCCGGGGGCGGGTCCGACCGCCTGGACCCGCCCCCCGCCCCCCCAGCCCCTCCCCGAGCCCCCCCAAGTCTCAAGCACTCTCCTTCCCTCCGGGTCCCTCTGGGTCCTCTGCCCGGCCCCGGGGGCGTGGCCGGGGTCTGGGGGGCGTGTTTAGGGCCGTCCGGGGGCGGGTCCGACCGTCTGGCACCGCCTACCGCCCCCCCAGCCCCTCCCACGGCCCCCCAGAGACCTCTCCCCATTGGCTCCAATGGAGCTGCCAGGGCCTGAGACCCGGCCCCGGGGGCGTGGCCGGGGTCTGGGGGGCGTGTCTAGGGCCGTCCGGGGGCGGGTCGGACCGTCTGGCACCGCCTCCCGCCCTCCCAGCCCCTCCCACGGCCCCCCAGACCCGGGTCCCCATTGGCTCCAATGGAGCTGCCAGGGCCTGAGACCCGGCCCCGGGGGCGTGGCCGGGGTCTGGGGGGCGTGTTTGGGGCCGTCCGGGGGCGGGTCCGACCGTCTGGCACCGCCCCCCGTCCTCCCAGCCCCTCCCACGGCCCCCCAGACCCGGGTCCCCGTGGGCTCCTATGGAGCTGCCAGTCCCCGAGTCCCAGCCTCTCATTGGTCGCCGGGACCCGAAGTCCCGCCTCCTGCCGCCTGGGGGCGGTTCTATGCAGATGTGGGAGTGTCCTAGACTCCCAGGGGCGGTCCCAGCCCTCCAGGGGCGGGTCCAGGGCCCCCCAGGCCCTGCCCACCGGGTCCAGGACCCAGTCTGTCCTTGGTTCCCTTTGTGCTCCAAGTGTCTCATTGGTCGCTGGGTCCTGAAGTCCCGCCTCCTGCCGCCTGGGGGCGGTTCTATGCAGATGTGGGAGTGTCCTAGAGTCCCAGGGGGCGGTCCCAGCCCTCTAGGGGCGGGTCCAGGGCCCCCAGGCCCTGCCCACCGGGTCCAGGACCCAGTCTGTCCTTGGTTCCCTTTGGTGCTCCAAGTGTCTCATTGGTCGCTGGGATCTAAAGTCCCGCCTCCTGCCGCCTGGGGGCGGTTCTATGCAGATGTGGGAGTGTCCTAGACTCCCAGGGGGCGGTCCCAGCCCTCCAGGGGCGGGTCCAGGGCCCCCCAGGCCCTGCCCACCGGGTCCAGGACCCAGTCATTCTTTGGTGCTCCAAGTGTCTCATTGGTCATTGGGTCTCAGAGTCCCGCCTCCTGCCGCCTGGGGGAGGGTCTATGCAGATGTGGGAGTGGCCTAGACTCCCAGGGGGCGGTCCCAGCCCTCCCTGGGCGGATCCAGGGCCCCCCAGGCCCTGCCCACCGGGTCCAGGACCCAGTCTGTCCTTGGTTCCCTTTGGTGCTCCAAGTGTCTCATTGGTCGCTGGGACCCAAAGTCCCGCCTCCTGCCGCCTGGGGGCGGTTCTATGCAGATGTGGGAGTGTCCTAGACTCCCAGGGGCGGTCCCAGCCCTCCAGGGGCGGGTCCAGGGCCCCCCAGGCCCTGCCCACCGGGTCCAGGACCCAGTCTGTCCTTGGTGCTCCAAGTGTCTCATTGGTCGCTGGGATCTAAAGTCCCGCCTCCTGCCGCCTGGGGGAGGGTCTATGCAGATGTGGGAGTGTCCTAGACTCCCAGGGGGCGGTCCCAGCCCTCCAGGGGCGGGTCCAGGGCCCCCCAGGCCCTGCCCACCGGGTCCAGGACCCAGTCTGTCCTTGGTTCCCTTTGGTGCTCCAAGTGTCTCATTGGTCATTGGGTCTCAGAGTCCCGCCTCCTGCCGCCTGGGGGAGGGTCTATGCAGATGTGGGAGTGGCCTAGACTCCCAGGGGGCGGTCCCAGCCCTCAGGGGGCGGATCCAGGCACCCCAGGCCTACCTACTGCTAACAGGCCCCGGTGTCTCATTGGTCCTCCGGAGCCAAAGTACCGCCTCCAGCCGCCTGGGGGCGGATCTAGGCAGATGTGGGAGTGGCCAGGTCTCCCAGGGGGCGGTCCCAGCCCTCTGGGGGCGGATCCAGGCCCCCCAGGCCTACCTACTGCTAACAGGCCCCGGTGTCCCATTGGCCCTCCGGAGCCAGAGTCCCGCCTCCGGCCGCCTGGGGGTGTGTCCAGGCAGATGTGGGAGTGTCCTGGAGTCCCAGGGGGCGGTCCCAGGGCCCCCCAGCCCCTCCCAGACCCCCGTGACCTCACCGTGACCCCGGACGCTCATTGGTCCTCGGGGGCCGGTGGGAGGGTCCTGGCCCTCTGGGGGCGGGCTGATCCCTCCCAGGGGGCGTGTCTGCACCCCAGGCCACGCCCCCAGCCCCCAGCCCCCACCCCCCGCCCTCCCATCCCTCCCCACCCCCAGCCAGCCACCCGGTCCACCAGGTTCCTCTCCCCTCCATAGAGTCCTATGGGCGCCGCGCGGCATGCTGGGACTCGTAGTCCCCGCCCGCCCGCCGCCGCCATCTTGGAGGTCGTTCCCTTTCGCCCCGCGGCCGCCCCGCCCACCCAGCCAGTCAAAGGCGGCCTCCGCGCCAGCCAGAAGCAGCGAACCGCCGGTGGCTCGGCCCTTAAGGCTCCCGCCCGCAGAGGGCGCGCCGTCTCTTGGTGCGCCGGTTCGAGTCCCGCTGTCTGTCTGTCTGCCTGTCAGTCAGTCAGTCAGTCAGTCTGTCTATCCCGATCTCTCTCCCGCGTCATCTCGTGGGAAAAAAAAAAAAAAAAAAAAAAAAAAAAAAAAAAAAAAAGTTTTTGCGGGGTTCCTCCTCACTTTAAAAATTTTTTTATTGTGGGGGGGGTGTGTGTGTGGTGAGTGTCGGGTGCTTGTGGTGACGGTGAGGCAGGGGGATGACAGAGAGAGAGAGAGGATCCGGGTCGTCTGTTTCTCTCTTCTTCTTCTTGTGGTTGTTGCTGCTGCTGCTGCTGCTGAGGCGGCCGCGGGTCGGTCGGGTCCGGTTCCCTCCGTGTGCGTGCGCGTGTGTGTGTGTGTCCGTCCGTCCGTCCGTCCGTCCGTCCCTCGGTCCCGTCGGTCGGTCGGTCGGTCGGTCGGTCGGTCGATCGCGACTCCCCCTCCTCCCCCGCGCGCGCGCGCGAGTCCCGTGAAAACTGAAAGGAGAAGAAGAATCGTCATCGTCAATCAATCAATCAATCATCAATCAATCATCATCATCCATCCATCCATCCATCCATCCATCAATCGATATAAAAAAACCCGGCCGGAATCCAGCCACCGGCTCGGCTCGGCTCGGCTCGGCTCCTCCGCGCCGCTTCCCGCCGGCCGGCTCGGGTTCGCGGGTTTTTTTTTTTTTTTTTTTCTTTGTTTTGGTATTTTTTTTTGGGTTGGTTTTTCCCAGGCAAGATGGCGCCGGCCGGGCGGCTCGGCCAATGGGAGCGCGAGTTCGGCCGCCGGGCATCATGGGAGACGTAGTTCCGGCCGGCCGGCGCCATCTTGCCCGTAGTTCCCGGGACCGCCGGGCCGCGCGGCCGGCTCCCGGCGGCGGTCCGGGGCCCGCCCGCCCGCGTGGGGCGCGGGGCGGGGCGCGGGATCGCGCGGGGGCGGTCCCCCGTGGCCCGCCCACGCCCCCGGGGGCGGGGCCGCGCCGCCCCGGGCCGGTGGGGGCCCGGCTCCCCCCGCGGGTCGGGCTTCCGGGGCTCCCGGGGCCGGGGAGCGGCTCCGGGGGGCGTGCCCGGGCTCCGGGGGGGCGTGGTCGGCCGTGCGGCGCCGCCTCCCGGCGTCCCGGACCCGCCCCCGGACCCCCGGAGCCCCCCCGGGGTCCGGTGCCCGTTGGACGGCCCGGGGCGGAAGTCCCGCCTCGGGGGCGTGTCCGGGGTCGAGGGGGCGGAGTCCTCAGTCCCCGGGGGCGGGTCCGACCGCCTGGACCCGCCCCCCGCCCCCCCAGCCCCTCCCCGAGCCCCCCCAAGTCTCAAGCACTCTCCTTCCCTCCGGGTCCCTCTGGGTCCTCTGCCCGGCCCCGGGGGCGTGGCCGGGGTCTGGGGGGCGTGTCTATGGCCGTCCGGGGGCGGGTCCGACCATCTGGCACCGCCTCCCGCCCCCCCAGCCCCTCCCACGGCCCCCCAGAGCCCTCTCCCCATTGGCTCCAATGGAGCTGCCAGGGCCTGAGACCCGGCCCCGGGGGCGTGGCCGGGGTCTGGGGGGCGTGTTTAGGGCCGTCCGGGGGCGGGTCCGACCGTCTGGCACCGCCTCCCGCCCCCCCCGCCCCCCCCCCGGCCCCCCAGACCCTGGTCCCCATTGGCTACAATGGAGCTGCCAGGGCCTGAGACCCGGCCCCGGGGGCGTGGCCGGGGTCTGGGGGGCGTGTTTAGGGCCGTCCGGGGGCGGGTCCGACCGTCTGGCACCGCCTCCCGCCCCCCCAGCCCCTCCCACGGCCCCCCAGACCCGGGTCCCCGTGGGCTCCTATGGAGCTGCCAGTCCCCGAGTCCCAGCCTCTCATTGGTCGCTGGGACCCGAAATCCCGCCTCCTGCCGCCTGGGGGCGGTTCTATGCAGATGTGGGAGTGGCCTGCACTCCCAGGGGGCGGTCCCAGCCCTCCAGGGGCGGGTCCACGGCCCCCCAGGCCCTGCCCACCGGGTCCAGGACCCAGTCATTCTTTGGTGCTCCAAGTGTCTCATTGGTCATCGGGTCTCCAAAGTCCCGCCTCCTGCCGCCTGGGGGAGGTTCTATGCAGATGTGGGAGTGTCCTAGACTCCCAGGGGGCGGTCCCAGCCCTCCAGGGGCGGGTCCAGGGCCCCCCAGGCCCTGCCCACCGGGTCCAGGACCCAGTCTGTCCTTGGTTCCCTTTGGTGCTCCAAGTGTCTCATTGGTCATTGGGTCTCAGAGTCCCGCCTCCTGCCGCCTGGGGGAGGGTCTATGCAGATGTGGGAGTGTCCTAGACTCCCAGGGGGCGGTCCCAGCCCTCCAGGGGCGGGTCCAGGGCCCCCCAGGCCCTGCCCACCGGGTCCAGGACCCAGTCTGTCCTTGGTTCCCTTTGGTGCTCCAAGTGTCTCATTGGTCATTGGGTCTCAGAGTCCCGCCTCCTGCCGCCTGGGGGAGGGTCTATGCAGATGTGGGAGTGGCCTGGACTCCCAGGGGGCGGTCCCAGCCCTCCAGGGGCGGGTCCAGGGCCCCCCAGGCCCTGCACACCGGGTCCAGGACCCAGTCTGTCCTTGGTGCTCCAAGTGTCTCATTGGTCACTGGTCTCCAAAGTCCCGCCTCCTGCCGCCTGGGGGAGGGTCTATGCAGATGTGGGAGTGGCCTGGACTCCCAGGGGGCGGTCCCAGCCCTCTGGGGGCGGATCCAGGCCCCCCAGGCCTACCTACTCCTAACAGGCCCCGGTGTCCCATTGGCCCTCCGGAGCCAGAGTCCCGCCTCCGGCCGCCTGGGGGTGTGTCCAGGCAGATGTGGGAGTGTCCTAGAGTCCCAGGGGGCGGTCCCAGGGCCCCCCAGCCCCTCCCAGACCCCCGTGACCTCACCGTGACCCCGGACGCTCATTGGTCCTCGGGGGCCGGTGGGAGGGTCCTGGCCCTCTGGGGGCGGGCTGATCCCTCCCAGGGGGCGTGTCTGCACCCCAGGCCACGCCCCCAGCCCCCAGCTCCCACCCCCCACCCCTCCCCACCCCCAGCCAGCCACCCGGTCCACCAGGTTCCTCTCCCCTCCATAGAGTCCTATGGGCGCCGCGCGGCATGCTGGGACTCGTAGTCCCCGCCCGCCCGCCGCCATCTTGGAGGTCGTTCCCTTTCGCCCCGCGGCCGCCCCGCCCACCCAGCCAGTCAAAGGCGGCCTCCGCGCCAGCCAGAAGCAGCGAACCGCCGGTGGCTCGGCCCTTAAGGCTCCCGCCCGCAGAGGGCGCGCCGTCTCTTGGTGCGCCGGTTCGAGTCCCGCTGTCTGTCTGCCTGTCAGTCAGTCAGTCAGTCTGTCTATCCCGATCTCTCTCCCGCGTCATCTCGTGGGAAAAAAAAAAAAAAAAAAAAAAAAAAAAAAAAAAAAAAAAAAAGTTTTTGCGGGGTTCCTCCTCACTTTAAAAATTTTTTTATTGTGGGGGGGGTGTGTGTGTGGTGAGTGTCGGGTGCTTGTGGTGACGGTGAGGCAGGGGGATGACAGAGAGAGAGAGAGAGAGAGAGAGGATCCGGGTCGTCTGTTTCTCTCTTCTTCTTCTTGTGGTTGTGGTTGTGGTTGTGGTTGTTGCTGCTGCTGCTGCTGAGGCGGCCGCGGGTCGGTCGGGTCCGGTTCCCTCCGTGTGCGTGCGCGTGTGTGTGTGTGTCCGTCCGTCCGTCCGTCCGTCCCTCGGTCCCGTCGGTCGGTCGGTCGGTCGATCGCGACTCCCCCTCCTCCCCCGCGCGCGCGCGCGAGTCCCGTGAAAACTGAAAGGAGAAGAAGAATCGTCATCGTCAATCAATCAATCAATCATCAATCAATCATCATCATCCATCCATCCATCCATCCATCCATCAATCGATATAAAAAAACCCGGCCGGAATCCAGCCACCGGCTCGGCTCGGCTCGGCTCGGCTCCTCCGCGCCGCTTCCCGCCGGCCGGCTCGGGTTCGCGGGTTTTTTTTTTTTTTTTCTTTGTTTTGGTATTTTTTTTTGGGTTGGTTTTTCCCAGGCAAGATGGCGCCGGCCGGGCGGCTCGGCCAATGGGAGCGCGAGTTCGGCCGCCGGGCATCATGGGAGACGTAGTTCCGGCCGGCCGGCGCCATCTTGCCCGTAGTTCCGGGACCGCCGGGCCGCGCGGCCGGCTCCCGGCGGCGGCGTCCGGGGCCCGCCCGCCCGCGTGGGGCGCGGGGCGGGGCGCGGGATCGCGCGGGGGCGGTCCCCCGTGGCCCGCCCACGCCCCCGGGGGCGGGGCCGCGCCGCCCCGGGCCGGCGGGGGCCCGGCTCCCCCCGCGGGTCGGGCTTCCGGGGCTCCCGGGGCCGGGGACGGGCTCCGGGGGGCGTGCCCGGGCTCCGGGGGGGGCGTGGTCGGCCGTCCGGCGCCGCCTCCCGGCGTCCCGGACCCGCCCCCGGACCCCCGGAGCCCCCCCCCGGGGTCCGGTGCCCGTTGGACGGCCCGGGGCGGAAGTCCCGCCTCGGGGGCGTGTCCGGGGTCGAGGGGGCGGAGTCCGCAGTCCCCGGGGGCGGGTCCGACCGCCTGGACCCGCCCCCCGCCCCCCCAGCCCCTCCCAGAGCCCCCCCAAGTCTCAAGCACTCTCCTTCCCTCCGGGTCCCTCTGGGTCCTCTGCCCGGCCCCGGGGGCGTGGCCGGGGTCTGGGGGGCGTGTCTAGGGCCGTCCGGGGGCGGGTCCGACCGTCTGTCACCGCCTCCCGCCCTCCCAGCTCCTCCCACGGCCCCCCAGACCCGGGTCCCCATTGGCTCCAATGGAGCTGCCAGGGCCTGAGACCCGGCCCCGGGGGCGTGGCCGGGGTCTGGGGGGCGTGTTTAGGGCCGTCCGGGGGCGGGTCCGACCGTCTGGCACCGCCCCCCGCCCTCCCAGCCCCTCCCACGGCCCCCCAGACCCGGGTCCCCATTGGCTCCAATGGAGCTGCCAGGGCCTGAGACCCGGCCCCGGGGGCGTGTCCGGGGTCTGGGGGGCGTGTCTAGGGCCGTCCGGGGGCGGGTCCGACCGTCTGGCACCGCCCCCCGCCCTCCCAGCCCCTCCCACGGCCCCCCAGACCCGGGTCCCCATTGGCTCCAATGGAGCTGCCAGGGCCTGAGACCCGGCCCCGGGGGCGTGGCCGGGGTCTGGGGGGCGTGTCTAGGGCCGTCCGGGGGCGGGTCCGACCGTCTGGCACCGCCCCCCGCCCTCCCAGCCCCTCCCACGGCCCCCCAGACCCGGGTCCCCATGGGCTCCAATGGAGCTGCCAGTCCCCGAGTCCCAGCTTCTCATTGGTCGCCGGGACCCGAAGTCCCGCCTCCTGCCGCCTGGGGGCGGTTCTATGCAGATGTGGGAGTGTCCTAGACTCCCAGGGGGCGGTCCCAGCCCTCCAGGGGCGGGTCCAGGGCCCCCCAGGCCCTGCCCACCGGGTCCAGGACCCAGTCTGTCCTTGGTTCCCTTTGGTGCTCCAAGTGTCTCATTGGTCATCTGGTCTCCAAAGTCCCGCCTCCTGCCGCCTGGGGGCGGTTCTATGCAGATGTGGGAGTGTCCTAGACTCCCAGGGGGCGGTCCCAGCCCTCCAGGGGCGGGTCCAGGGCCCCCCAGGCCCTGCCCACCGGGTCCAGGACCCAGTCTGTCCTTGGTTCCCCTTGGTGCTCCAAGTGTCTCATTGGTCATTGGCTCTCAGAGTCCCGCCTCCTGCCGCCTGGGGGAGGGTCTATGCAGATGTGGGAGTGTCCTAGACTCCCAGGGGGCGGTCCCAGCCCTCCCTGGGCGGGTCCAGGGCCCCCCAGGCCCTGCCCACCGGGTCCAGGACCCAGTCATTCTTTGGTGCTCCAAGTGTCTCATTGGTCATTGGGTCTCAGAGTCCCGCCTCCTGCCGCCTGGGGGCGGTTCTATGCAGATGTGGGAGTGTCCTAGAGTCCCAGGGGGCGGTCCCAGACCTCCAGGGGCGGGTCCAGGCCCCCCCAGGCCCTGCCCACTGGGTCCAGGACCCAGTCTGTCCTTGGTTCCCTTTGGTGCTCCAAGTGTCTCATTGGTCATTGGCTCTCAGAGTCCCGCCTCCTGCCGCCTGGGGGAGGGTCTATGCAGATGTGGGAGTGTCCTAGACTCCCAGGGGGCGGTCCCAGCCCTCCAGGGGCGGGTCCAGGGCCCCCCAGGCCCTGCCCACCGGGTCCAGGACCCAGTCTGTCCTTGGTTCCCTTTGGTGCTCCAAGTGTCTCATTGGTCATCTGGTCTCCAAAGTCCCGCCTCCTGCCGCCTGGGGCGGTTCTATGCAGATGTGGGAGTGTCCTAGAGTCCCAGGGGGCGGTCCCAGACCTCCAGGGGCGGGTCCAGGGCCCCCCAGGCCCTGCCCACCGGGTCCAGGACCCAGTCTGTCCTTGGTGCTCCAAGTGTCTCATTGGTCATCAGGTCTCAGAGTCCCGCCTCCTGCCGCCTGGGGGAGGGTCTATGCAGATGTGGGAGTGGCCTAGACTCCCAGGGGGCGGTCCCAGCCCTCCAGGGGCGGGTCCAGGGCCCCCCAGGCCCTGCCCACCGGGTCCAGGACCCAGTCTGTCCTTGGTTCCCTCTGGTGCTCCAAGTGTCTCATTGGTCATCTGGTCTCCAAAGTCCCGCCTCCTGCCGCCTGGGGGCGGTTCTATGCAGATGTGGGAGTGTCCTAGACTCCCAGGGGGCGGTCCCAGCCCTCCAGGGGCGGGTCCAGGGCCCCCCAGGCCCTGCCCACCGGGTCCAGGACCCAGTCTGTCCTTGGTTCCCTTTGGTGCTCCAAGTGTCTCATTGGTCATTGGGATCTAAAGTCCCGCCTCCTGCCGCCTGGGGGAGGGTCTATGCAGATGTGGGAGTGTCCTAGACTCCCAGGGGGCGGTCCCAGCCCTCCAGGGGCGGGTCCAGGGCCCCCCAGGCCCTGCCCACCGGGTCCAGGACCCAGTCTGTCCTTGGTGCTCCAAGTGTCTCATTGGTCATCTGGTCTCCAAAGTCCCGCCTCCTGCCGCCTGGGGGCGGTTCTATGCAGATGTGGGAGTGGCCTAGACTCCCAGGGGGCGGTCCCAGCCCTCCAGGGGCGGGTCCAGGGCCCCCCAGGCCCTGCCCACCGGGTCCAGGACCCAGTCTGTCCTTGGTTCCCTTTGGTGCTCCAAGTGTCTCATTGGTCATTGGGTCTCAGAGTCCCGCCTCCTGCCACCTGGGGGCGGTTCTATGCAGATGTGGGAGTGTCCTAGACTCCCAGGGGGCGGTCCCAGCCCTCCAGGGGCGGGTCCAGGGCCCCCCAGGCCCTGCCCACCGGGTCCAGGACCCAGTCTGTCCTTGGTTCCCTTTGGTGCTCCAAGTGTCTCATTGGTCATCTGGTGTCCAAAGTCCCGCCTCCTGCCGCCTGGGGGAGGGTCTATGCAGATGTGGGAGTGTCCTAGACTCCCAGGGGGCGGTCCCAGCCCTCCAGGGGCGGGTCCAGGGCCCCCCAGGCCCTGCCCACCGGGTCCAGGACCCAGTCTGTCCTTGGTTCCCTTTGGTGCTCCAAGTGTCTCATTGGTCATCTGGTGTCCAAAGTCCCGCCTCCTGCCGCCTGGGGGAGGGTCTATGCAGATGTGGGAGTGTCCTAGACTCCCAGGGGGCGGTCCCAGCCCTCCAGGGGCGGGTCCAGGGCCCCCCAGGCCCTGCCCACCGGGTCCAGGACCCAGTCTGTCCTTGGTTCCCTCTGGTGCTCCAAGTGTCTCATTGGTCATTGGGATCTAAAGTCCCGCCTCCTGCCGCCTGGGGGAGGGTCTATGCAGATGTGGGAGTGGCCTAGACTCCCAGGGGGCGGTCCCAGCCCTCCCTGGGCGGGTCCAGGGCCCCCCAGGCCCTGCCCACCGGGTCCAGGACCCAGTCTGTCCTTGGTTCCCTTTGGTGCTCCAAGTGTCTCATTGGTCATTGGGTCTCAGAGTCCCGCCTCCAGCCGCCTGGGGGAGGGTCTATGCAGATGTGGGAGTGTCCTAGAGTCCCAGGGGGCGGTCCCAGCCCTCAGGGGGCGGATCCAGGCCCCCCAGACCTACCTACTGCTAACAGGCCCCGGTGTCCCATTGGTCCTCCGGAGCCAAAGTACCGCCTCCAGCCGCCTGGGGGCGGATCTAGGCAGATGTGGGAGTGGCCAGGTCTCCCAGGGGGCGGTCCCAGCCCTCTGGGGGCGGATCCAGGCCCCCCAGGCCTACCTACTGCTAACAGGCCCCGGTGTCCCATTGGTCCTCCGGAGCCAGAGTCCCGCCTCCGGCCGCCTGGGGGTGTGTCCAGGCAGATGTGGGAGTGTCCTAGAGTCCCAGGGGGCGGTCCCAGGGCCCCCCAGCCCCTCCCAGACCCCCGTGACCTCACCGTGACCCCGGACGCTCATTGGTCCTCGGGGGCCGGTGGGAGGGTCCTGGCCCTCTGGGGGCGGGCTGATCCCTCCCAGGGGGCGTGTCTGCACACCAGGCCACGCCCCCAGCCCCCACCCCCCACCCCTCCCCACCCCCCGCCAGCCACCCGGTCCACCAGGTTCCTCTCCCCTCCATAGAGTCCTATGGGCGCCGCGCGGCATGCTGGGACTCGTAGTCCCCGCCCGCCCGCCGCCATCTTGGAGGTCGTTCCCTTTCGCCCCGCGGCCGCCCCGCCCACCCAGCCAGTCAAAGGCGGCCTCCGCGCCAGCCAGAAGCAGCGAACCGCCGGTGGCTCGGCCCTTAAGGCTCCCGCCCGCAGAGGGCGCGCCGTCTCTTGGTGCGCCGGTTCGAGTCCCGCTGTCTGTCTGTCTGCCTGTCAGTCAGTCAGTCTGTCTATCCCGATCTCTCTCCCGCGTCATCTCGTGGGAAAAAAAAAAAAAAAAAAAAAAAAAAAAAAAAAAAAAAAAAAAAAAGTTTTTGCGGGGTTCCTCCTCACTTTAAAAATTTTTTTATTGTTGGGGGGGTGTGTGTGTGGTGAGTGTCGGGTGCTTGTGGTGACGGTGAGGCAGGGGGATGACAGAGAGAGAGAGAGAGAGAGAGAGAGAGAGAGAGAGAGAGGATCCGGGTCGTCTGTTTCTCTCTTCTTCTTCTTGTGGTTGTGGTTGTGGTTGTTGCTGCTGCTGCTGCTGCTGAGGCGGCCGCGGGTCGGTCGGGTCCGGTTCCCTCCGTGTGCGTGCGCGTGTGTGTGTGTGTCCGTCCGTCCGTCCGTCCGTCCGTCCCTCGGTCCCGTCGGTCGGTCGGTCGGTCGGTCGATCGCGACTCCCCCTCCTCCCCCGCGCGCGCGCGCGAGTCCCGTGAAAACTGAAAGGAGAAGAAGAATCGTCATCGTCAATCAATCAATCAATCATCATCAATCAATCATCATCCATCCGTCCATCCATCCATCCATCAATCGATATAAAAAAACCCGGCCGGAATCCAGCCCCCGGCTCGGCTCGGCTCGGCTCCTCCGCGCCGCTTCCCGCCGGCCGGCTCGGGTTCGCGGGTTTTTTTTTTTTTTTTCTTTGTTTTGGTATTTTTTTTTTGGGTTGGTTTTTCCCAGGCAAGATGGCGCCGGCCGGGCGGCTCGGCCAATGGGAGCGCGAGTTCGGCCGCCGGGCATCATGGGAGACGTAGTTCCGGCCGGCCGGCGCCATCTTGCCCGTAGTTCCGGGACCGCCGGGCCGCGCGGCCGGCTCCCGGCGGCGGCGTCCGGGGCCCGCCCGCCCGCGTGGGGCGCGGGGCGGGGCGCGGGATCGCGCGGGGGCGGTCCCCCGTGGCCCGCCCACGCCCCCGGGGGCGGGGCCGCGCCGCCCCGGGCCGGCGGGGGCCCGGCTCCCCCCGCGGGTCGGGCTTCCGGGGCTCCCGGGGCCGGGGACGGGCTCCGGGGGGCGTGCCCGGGCTCCGGGGGGGCGTGGTCGGCCGTCCGGCGCCGCCTCCCGGCGTCCCGGACCCGCCCCCGGACCCCCGGAGCCCCCCCGGGGTCCGGTGCCCGTTGGACGGCCCGGGGCGGAAGTCCCGCCTCGGGGGCGTGTCCGGGGTCGAGGGGGCGGAGTCCGCAGTCCCCGGGGGCGGGTCCGACCGCCTGGACCCGCCCCCCGCCCCCCCAGCCCCTCCCCGAGCCCCCCCAAGTCTCAAGCACTCTCCTTCCCTCCGGGTCCCTCTGGGTCCTCTGCCCGGCCCCGGGGGCGTGGCCGGGGTCTGGGGGGCGTGTTTAGGGCCGTCCGGGGGCGGGTCCGACCGTCTGGCACCGCCTACCGCCCCCCCAGCCCCTCCCACGGCCCCCCAGAGACCTCTCCCCATTGGCTCCAATGGAGCTGCCAGGGCCTGAGACCCGGCCCCGGGGGCGTGGCCGGGGTCTGGGGGGCGTGTCTAGGGCCGTCCGGGGGCGGGTCGGACCGTCTGGCACCGCCTCCCGCCCTCCCAGCCCCTCCCACGGCCCCCCAGACCCGGGTCCCCATTGGCTCCAATGGAGCTGCCAGGGCCTGAGACCCGGCCCCGGGGGCGTGGCCGGGGTCTGGGGGGCGTGTTTGGGGCCGTCCGGGGGCGGGTCCGACCGTCTGGCACCGCCCCCCGTCCTCCCAGCCCCTCCCACGGCCCCCCAGACCCGGGTCCCCGTGGGCTCCTATGGAGCTGCCAGTCCCCGAGTCCCAGCCTCTCATTGGTCGCCGGGACCCGAAGTCCCGCCTCCTGCCGCCTGGGGGCGGTTCTATGCAGATGTGGGAGTGTCCTAGACTCCCAGGGGCGGTCCCAGCCCTCCAGGGGCGGGTCCAGGGCCCCCCAGGCCCTGCCCACCGGGTCCAGGACCCAGTCTGTCCTTGGTTCCCTTTGTGCTCCAAGTGTCTCATTGGTCGCTGGGTCCTGAAGTCCCGCCTCCTGCCGCCTGGGGGCGGTTCTATGCAGATGTGGGAGTGTCCTAGAGTCCCAGGGGGCGGTCCCAGCCCTCTAGGGGCGGGTCCAGGGCCCCCAGGCCCTGCCCACCGGGTCCAGGACCCAGTCTGTCCTTGGTTCCCTTTGGTGCTCCAAGTGTCTCATTGGTCGCTGGGATCTAAAGTCCCGCCTCCTGCCGCCTGGGGGCGGTTCTATGCAGATGTGGGAGTGTCCTAGACTCCCAGGGGGCGGTCCCAGCCCTCCAGGGGCGGGTCCAGGGCCCCCCAGGCCCTGCCCACCGGGTCCAGGACCCAGTCATTCTTTGGTGCTCCAAGTGTCTCATTGGTCATTGGGTCTCAGAGTCCCGCCTCCTGCCGCCTGGGGGAGGGTCTATGCAGATGTGGGAGTGGCCTAGACTCCCAGGGGGCGGTCCCAGCCCTCCCTGGGCGGATCCAGGGCCCCCCAGGCCCTGCCCACCGGGTCCAGGACCCAGTCTGTCCTTGGTTCCCTTTGGTGCTCCAAGTGTCTCATTGGTCGCTGGGACCCAAAGTCCCGCCTCCTGCCGCCTGGGGGCGGTTCTATGCAGATGTGGGAGTGTCCTAGACTCCCAGGGGCGGTCCCAGCCCTCCAGGGGCGGGTCCAGGGCCCCCCAGGCCCTGCCCACCGGGTCCAGGACCCAGTCTGTCCTTGGTGCTCCAAGTGTCTCATTGGTCGCTGGGATCTAAAGTCCCGCCTCCTGCCGCCTGGGGGAGGGTCTATGCAGATGTGGGAGTGTCCTAGACTCCCAGGGGGCGGTCCCAGCCCTCCAGGGGCGGGTCCAGGGCCCCCCAGGCCCTGCCCACCGGGTCCAGGACCCAGTCTGTCCTTGGTTCCCTTTGGTGCTCCAAGTGTCTCATTGGTCATTGGGTCTCAGAGTCCCGCCTCCTGCCGCCTGGGGGAGGGTCTATGCAGATGTGGGAGTGGCCTAGAGTCCTAGGGGGCGGTCCCAGCCCTCCGGGGGCGGGTCCAGGGCCCCCAGGCCTACCTACTCCTAACAGGCCCAGGTGTCCCATTGGTCCTCCGGAGCCAAAGTACCGCCTCGAGCCGCCTGGGGGCGGATCTAGGCAGATGTGGGAGTGGCCAGGTCTCCCAGGGGGCGGTCCCAGCCCTCTGGGGGCGGATCCAGGCCCCCCAGGCCTACCTACTGCTAACAGGCCCCGGTGTCCCATTGGCCCTCCGGAGCCAGAGTCCCGCCTCCGGCCGCCTGGGGGTGTGTCCAGGCAGATGTGGGAGTGTCCTAGAGTCCCAGGGGGCGGTCCCAGGGCCCCCCAGCCCCTCCCAGACCCCCGTGACCTCACCGTGACCCCGGACGCTCATTGGTCCTCGGGGGCCGGTGGGAGGGTCCTGGCCCTCTGGGGGCGGGCTGATCCCTCCCAGGGGGCGTGTCTGCACCCCAGGCCACGCCCCCAGCCCCACCCCCCACCCCCCACCCTCCCACCCCCAGCCAGCCACCCGGTCCACCAGGTTCCTCTCCCCTCCATAGAGTCCTATGGGCGCCGCGCGGCATGCTGGGACTCGTAGTCCCCGCCCGCCCGCCGCCATCTTGGAGGTCGTTCCCTTTCGCCCCGCGGCCGCCCCGCCCACCCAGCCAGTCAAAGGCGGCCTCCGCGCCAGCCAGAAGCAGCGAACCGCCGGTGGCTCGGCCCTTAAGGCTCCCGCCCGCAGAGGGCGCGCCGTCTCTTGGTGCGCCGGTTCGAGTCCCGCTGTCTGTCTGCCTGTCAGTCAGTCAGTCAGTCTGTCTATCCCGATCTCTCTCCCGCGTCATCTCGTGGGAAAAAAAAAAAAAAAAAAAAAAAAAAAAAAAAAAAAAAAAAAGTTTTTGCGGGGTTCCTCCTCACTTTAAAAATTTTTTTATTGTGGGGGGGGTGTGTGTGTGGTGAGTGTCGGGTGCTTGTGGTGACGGTGAGGCAGGGGGATGACAGAGAGAGAGAGAGAGAGAGAGAGGATCCGGGTCGTCTGTTTCTCTCTTCTTCTTCTTGTGGTTGTGGTTGTTGCTGCTGCTGCTGCTGCTGAGGCGGCCGCGGGTCGGTCGGGTCCGGTTCCCTCCGTGTGCGTGCGCGTGTGTGTGTGTGTCCGTCCGTCCGTCCGTCCGTCCGTCCCTCGGTCCCGTCGGTCGGTCGGTCGGTCGGTCGATCGCGACTCCCCCTCCTCCCCCGCGCGCGCGCGCGAGTCCCGTGAAAACTGAAAGGAGAAGAAGAATCGTCATCGTCAATCAATCAATCATCATCAATCATCATCATCATCCATCCGTCCATCCATCCATCCATCAATCGATATAAAAAAACCCGGCCGGAATCCAGCCACCGGCTCGGCTCGGCTCGGCTCGGCTCCTCCGCGCCGCTTCCCGCCGGCCGGCTCGGGTTCGCGGGTTTTTTTTTTTTTTTTTTTCTTTGTTTTGGTATTTTTTTTTGGGTTGGTTTTTCCCAGGCAAGATGGCGCCGGCCGGGCGGCTCGGCCAATGGGAGCGCGAGTTCGGCCGCCGGGCATCATGGGAGACGTAGTTCCGGCCGGCCGGCGCCATCTTGCCCGTAGTTCCGGGACCGCCGGGCCGCGCGGCCGGCTCCCGGCGGCGGCGTCCGGGGCCCGCCCGCCCGCGTGGGGCGCGGGGCGGGGCGCGGGATCGCGCGGGGGCGGTCCCCCGTGTCCCGCCCACGCCCCCGGGGGCGGGGCCGCGCCGCCCCGGGCCGGCGGGGGCCCGGCTCCCCCCGCGGGTCGGGCTTCCGGGGCTCCCGGGGCCGGGGACGGGCTCCGGGGGGCGTGCCCGGGCTCCGGGGGGGCGTGGTCGGCCGTCCGGCGCCGCCTCCCGGCGTCCCGGACCCGCCCCCGGACCCCCGGAGCCCCCCGGGGTCCGGTGCCCGTTGGACGGCCCGGGGCGGAAGTCCCGCCTCGGGGGCGTGTCCGGGGTCGAGGGGGCGGAGTCCGCAGTCCCCGGGGGCGGGTCCGACCGCCTGGACCCGCCCCCCGCCCCCCCAGCCCCTCCCCGAGCCCCCCCAAGTCTCAAGCACTCTCCTTCCCTCCGGGTCCCTCTGGGTCCTCTGCCCGGCCCCGGGGGCGTGGCCGGGGTCTGGGGGGCGTGTTTAGGGCCGTCCGGGGGCGGGTCCGACCGTCTGGCACCGCCTACCGCCCCCCCAGCCCCTCCCACGGCCCCCCAGAGACCTCTCCCCATTGGCTCCAATGGAGCTGCCAGGGCCTGAGACCCGGCCCCGGGGGCGTGGCCGGGGTCTGGGGGGCGTGTCTAGGGCCGTCCGGGGGCGGGTCGGACCGTCTGGCACCGCCTCCCGCCCTCCCAGCCCCTCCCACGGCCCCCCAGACCCGGGTCCCCATTGGCTCCAATGGAGCTGCCAGGGCCTGAGACCCGGCCCCGGGGGCGTGGCCGGGGTCTGGGGGGCGTGTTTGGGGCCGTCCGGGGGCGGGTCCGACCGTCTGGCACCGCCCCCCGTCCTCCCAGCCCCTCCCACGGCCCCCCAGACCCGGGTCCCCGTGGGCTCCTATGGAGCTGCCAGTCCCCGAGTCCCAGCCTCTCATTGGTCGCCGGGACCCGAAGTCCCGCCTCCTGCCGCCTGGGGGCGGTTCTATGCAGATGTGGGAGTGTCCTAGACTCCCAGGGGCGGTCCCAGCCCTCCAGGGGCGGGTCCAGGGCCCCCCAGGCCCTGCCCACCGGGTCCAGGACCCAGTCTGTCCTTGGTTCCCTTTGTGCTCCAAGTGTCTCATTGGTCGCTGGGTCCTGAAGTCCCGCCTCCTGCCGCCTGGGGGCGGTTCTATGCAGATGTGGGAGTGTCCTAGAGTCCCAGGGGGCGGTCCCAGCCCTCTAGGGGCGGGTCCAGGGCCCCCAGGCCCTGCCCACCGGGTCCAGGACCCAGTCTGTCCTTGGTTCCCTTTGGTGCTCCAAGTGTCTCATTGGTCGCTGGGATCTAAAGTCCCGCCTCCTGCCGCCTGGGGGCGGTTCTATGCAGATGTGGGAGTGTCCTAGACTCCCAGGGGGCGGTCCCAGCCCTCCAGGGGCGGGTCCAGGGCCCCCCAGGCCCTGCCCACCGGGTCCAGGACCCAGTCATTCTTTGGTGCTCCAAGTGTCTCATTGGTCATTGGGTCTCAGAGTCCCGCCTCCTGCCGCCTGGGGGAGGGTCTATGCAGATGTGGGAGTGGCCTAGACTCCCAGGGGGCGGTCCCAGCCCTCCCTGGGCGGATCCAGGGCCCCCCAGGCCCTGCCCACCGGGTCCAGGACCCAGTCTGTCCTTGGTTCCCTTTGGTGCTCCAAGTGTCTCATTGGTCGCTGGGACCCAAAGTCCCGCCTCCTGCCGCCTGGGGGCGGTTCTATGCAGATGTGGGAGTGTCCTAGACTCCCAGGGGCGGTCCCAGCCCTCCAGGGGCGGGTCCAGGGCCCCCCAGGCCCTGCCCACCGGGTCCAGGACCCAGTCTGTCCTTGGTGCTCCAAGTGTCTCATTGGTCGCTGGGATCTAAAGTCCCGCCTCCTGCCGCCTGGGGGAGGGTCTATGCAGATGTGGGAGTGTCCTAGACTCCCAGGGGGCGGTCCCAGCCCTCCAGGGGCGGGTCCAGGGCCCCCCAGGCCCTGCCCACCGGGTCCAGGACCCAGTCTGTCCTTGGTTCCCTTTGGTGCTCCAAGTGTCTCATTGGTCATTGGGTCTCAGAGTCCCGCCTCCTGCCGCCTGGGGGAGGGTCTATGCAGATGTGGGAGTGGCCTAGACTCCCAGGGGGCGGTCCCAGCCCTCAGGGGGCGGATCCAGGCACCCCAGGCCTACCTACTGCTAACAGGCCCCGGTGTCTCATTGGTCCTCCGGAGCCAAAGTACCGCCTCCAGCCGCCTGGGGGCGGATCTAGGCAGATGTGGGAGTGGCCAGGTCTCCCAGGGGGCGGTCCCAGCCCTCTGGGGGCGGATCCAGGCCCCCCAGGCCTACCTACTGCTAACAGGCCCCGGTGTCCCATTGGCCCTCCGGAGCCAGAGTCCCGCCTCCGGCCGCCTGGGGGTGTGTCCAGGCAGATGTGGGAGTGTCCTGGAGTCCCAGGGGGCGGTCCCAGGGCCCCCCAGCCCCTCCCAGACCCCCGTGACCTCACCGTGACCCCGGACGCTCATTGGTCCTCGGGGGCCGGTGGGAGGGTCCTGGCCCTCTGGGGGCGGGCTGATCCCTCCCAGGGGGCGTGTCTGCACCCCAGGCCACGCCCCCAGCCCCCAGCCCCCACCCCCCGCCCTCCCATCCCTCCCCACCCCCAGCCAGCCACCCGGTCCACCAGGTTCCTCTCCCCTCCATAGAGTCCTATGGGCGCCGCGCGGCATGCTGGGACTCGTAGTCCCCGCCCGCCCGCCGCCGCCATCTTGGAGGTCGTTCCCTTTCGCCCCGCGGCCGCCCCGCCCACCCAGCCAGTCAAAGGCGGCCTCCGCGCCAGCCAGAAGCAGCGAACCGCCGGTGGCTCGGCCCTTAAGGCTCCCGCCCGCAGAGGGCGCGCCGTCTCTTGGTGCGCCGGTTCGAGTCCCGCTGTCTGTCTGTCTGCCTGTCAGTCAGTCAGTCAGTCAGTCTGTCTATCCCGATCTCTCTCCCGCGTCATCTCGTGGGAAAAAAAAAAAAAAAAAAAAAAAAAAAAAAAAAAAAAAAAGTTTTTGCGGGGTTCCTCCTCACTTTAAAAATTTTTTTATTGTGGGGGGGGTGTGTGTGTGGTGAGTGTCGGGTGCTTGTGGTGACGGTGAGGCAGGGGGATGACAGAGAGAGAGAGAGAGAGAGAGAGAGAGAGGATCCGGGTCGTCTGTTTCTCTCTTCTTCTTCTTGTGGTTGTGGTTGTTGCTGCTGCTGCTGCTGCTGCTGAGGCGGCCGCGGGTCGGTCGGGTCCGGTTCCCTCCGTGTGCGTGCGTGTGTGTGTGTGTGTCCGTCCGTCCGTCCGTCCGTCCGTCCCTCGGTCCCGTCGGTCGGTCGGTCGGTCGGTCGGTCGATCGCGACTCCCCCTCCTCCCCCGCGCGCGCGCGCGAGTCCCGTGAAAACTGAAAGGAGAAGAAGAATCGTCATCGTCAATCAATCAATCAATCAATCATCATCAATCATCATCATCCATCCATCCATCCATCCATCCATCAATCGATATAAAAAAACCCGGCCGGAATCCAGCCACCGGCTCGGCTCGGCTCGGCTCGGCTCCTCCGCGCCGCTTCCCGCCGGCCGGCTCGGGTTCGCGGGTTTTTTTTTTTTTTTTCTTTGTTTTGGTATTTTTTTTGGGTTGGTTTTCCCAGGCAAGATGGCGCCGGCCGGGCGGCTCGGCCAATGGGAGCGCGAGTTCGGCCGCCGGGCATCATGGGAGACGTAGTTCCGCCCGGCCGGCGCCATCTTGCCCGTAGTTCCCGGGCCGCCGGGCCGCGCGGCCGGCTCCCGGCGGCGGCGTCCGGGGCCCGCCCGCCCGCGTGGGGCGCGGGGCGGGGCGCGGGATCGCGCGGGGGCGGTCCCCCGTGGCCCGCCCACGCCCCCGGGGGCGGGGCCGCGCCGCCCCGGGCCGGCGGGGGCCCGGCTCCCCCCGCGGGTCGGGCTTCCGGGGCTCCCGGGGCCGGGGAGCGGCTCCGGGGGGCGTGCCCGGGCTCCGGGGGGGCGTGGTCGGCCGTCCGGCGCCGCCTCCCGGCGTCCCGGACCCGCCCCCGGACCCCCGGAGCCCCCCGGGGTCCGGTGCCCGTTGGACGGCCCGGGGCGGAAGTCCCGCCTCGGGGGCGTGTCCGGGGTCGAGGGGGCGGAGTCCGCAGTCCCCGGGGGCGGGTCCGACCGCCTGGACCCGCCCCCCGCCCCCCCAGCCCCTCCCCGAGCCCCCCCAAGTCTCAAGCACTCTCCTTCCCTCCGGGTCCCTCTGGGTCCTCTGCCCGGCCCCGGGGGCGTGGCCGGGGTCTGGGGGGCGTGTCTAGGGCCGTCCGGGGGCGGGTCCGACCGTCTGGCACCGCCTCCCGCCCCCCCAGCCCCTCCCACGGCCCCCCAGAGCCCTCTCCCCATTGGCTCCAATGGAGCTGCCAGGGCCTGAGACCCGGCCCCGGGGGCGTGGCCGGGGTCTGGGGGGCGTGTCTGGGGCCGTCCGGGGGCGGGTCGGACCGTCTGGCACCGCCTCCCGCCCCCCCAGCCCCTCCCACGGCCCCCCAGAGCCCTCTCCCCATTGGCTACAATGGAGCTGCCAGGGCCTGAGACCCGGCCCCGGGGGCGTGGACGGGGTCTGGGGGGCGTGTTTAGGGCCGTCCGGGGGCGGGTCCGACCGTCTGGCACCGCCTACCGCCCCCCCAGCCCCTCCCACGGCCCCCCAGACCCGGGTCCCCGTGGGCTCCTATGGAGCTGCCAGTCCCCGAGTCCCAGCCTCTCATTGGTCGCTGGGACCCGAAGTCCCGCCTCCTGCCGCCTGGGGGCGGTTCTATGCAGATGTGGGAGTGTCCTAGAGTCCCAGGGGGCGGTCCCAGCCCTCCAGGGGCGGGTCCAGGGCCCCCCAGGCCCTGCCCACCGGGTCCAGGACCCAGTCTGTCCTTGGTGCTCCAAGTGTCTCATTGGTCGCTGGGTCTCAGAGTCCCGCCTCCTGCCGCCTGGGGGAGGGTCTATGCAGATGTGGGAGTGTCCTAGACTCCCAGGGGGCGGTCCCAGCCCTCCAGGGGCGGGTCCAGGGCCCCCCAGGCCCTGCCCACCGGGTCCAGGACCCAGTCTGTCCTTGGTTCCCTTTGGTGCTCCAAGTGTCTCATTGGTCGCTGGGATCTAAAGTCCCGCCTCCTGCCGCCTGGGGGCGGTTCTATGCAGATGTGGGAGTGTCCTAGACTCCCAGGGGGCGGTCCCAGCCCTCCAGGGGCGGGTCCAGGGCCCCCCAGGCCCTGCCCACCGGGTCCAGGACCCAGTCTGTCCTTGGTTCCCTTTGGTGCTCCAAGTGTCTCATTGGTCGCTGGGACCCAAAGTCCCGCCTCCTGCCGCCTGGGGGCGGTTCTATGCAGATGTGGGAGTGTCCTAGACTCCCAGGGGCGGTCCCAGCCCTCCAGGGGCGGGTCCAGGGCCCCCCAGGCCCTGCCCACCGGGTCCAGGACCCAGTCTGTCCTTGGTGCTCCAAGTGTCTCATTGGTCGCTGGGATCTAAAGTCCCGCCTCCTGCCGCCTGGGGGAGGGTCTATGCAGATGTGGGAGTGTCCTAGACTCCCAGGGGGCGGTCCCAGCCCTCCAGGGGCGGGCCCAGGGCCCCCCAGGCCCTGCCCACCGGGTCCAGGACCCAGTCTGTCCTTGGTTCCCTTTGGTGCTCCAAGTGTCTCATTGGTCGCTGCGATCTAAAGTCCCGCCTCCTGCCGCCTGGGGGCGGTTCTATGCAGATGTGGGAGTGTCCTAGACTCCCAGGGGGCGGTCCCAGCCCTCCCTGGGCGGGTCCAGGGCCCCCCAGGCCCTGCCCACCGGGTCCAGGACCCAGTCTGTCCTTGGTTCCCTTTGGTGCTCCAAGTGTCTCATTGGTCGCTGGGATCTAAAGTCCCGCCTCCTGCCGCCTGGGGGCGGTTCTATGCAGATGTGGGAGTGTCCTAGACTCCCAGGGGGCGGTCCCAGCCCTCCAGGGGCGGGTCCAGGGCCCCCCAGGCCCTGCCCACCGGGTCCAGGACCCAGTCTGTCCTTGGTTCCCTTTGGTGCTCCAAGTGTCTCATTGGTCGCTGGGACCCAAAGTCCCGCCTCCTGCCGCCTGGGGGCGGTTCTATGCAGATGTGGGAGTGTCCTAGACTCCCAGGGGCGGTCCCAGCCCTCCAGGGGCGGGTCCAGGGCCCCCCAGGCCCTGCCCACCGGGTCCAGGACCCAGTCTGTCCTTGGTGCTCCAAGTGTCTCATTGGTCGCTGGGATCTAAAGTCCCGCCTCCTGCCGCCTGGGGGAGGGTCTATGCAGATGTGGGAGTGTCCTAGACTCCCAGGGGGCGGTCCCAGCCCTCCAGGGGCGGGTCCAGGGCCCCCCAGGCCCTGCCCACCGGGTCCAGGACCCAGTCTGTCCTTGGTTCCCTTTGGTGCTCCAAGTGTCTCATTGGTCGCTGCGATCTAAAGTCCCGCCTCCTGCCGCCTGGGGGCGGTTCTATGCAGATGTGGGAGTGTCCTAGACTCCCAGGGGGCGGTCCCAGCCCTCCCTGGGCGGGTCCAGGGCCCCCCAGGCCCTGCCCACCGGGTCCAGGACCCAGTCTGTCCTTGGTTCCCTTTGGTGCTCCAAGTGTCTCATTGGTCGCTGGGATCTAAAGTCCCGCCTCCTGCCGCCTGGGGGCGGTTCTATGCAGATGTGGGAGTGTCCTAGACTCCCAGGGGGCGGTCCCAGCCCTCCAGGGGCGGGTCCAGGGCCCCCCAGGCCCTGCCCACCGGGTCCAGGACCCAGTCTGTCCTTGGTTCCCTTTGGTGCTCCAAGTGTCTCATTGGTCGCTGGGACCCAAAGTCCCGCCTCCTGCCGCCTGGGGGCGGTTCTATGCAGATGTGGGAGTGGCCTGCACTCCCAGGGGGCGGTCCCAGCCCTCCAGGGGCGGGTCCAGGGCCCCCCAGGCCCTGCCCACCGGGTCCAGGACCCAGTCTGTCCTGGGTTCCCTTTGGTGCTCCAAGTGTCTCATTGGTCGCTGGGATCTAAAGTCCCGCCTCCTGCCGCCTGGGGGCGGTTCTATGCAGATGTGGGAGTGTCCTAGACTCCCAGGGGGCGGTCCCAGCCCTCCCTGGGCGGGTCCAGGGCCCCCAGGCCCTGCCCACCGGGTCCAGGACCCAGTCTGTCCTTGGTTCCCTTTGGTGCTCCAAGTGTCTCATTGGTCATCGGGTCTCCAAAGTCCCGCCTCCTGCCGCCTGGGGGCGGTTCTATGCAGATGTGGGAGTGTCCTGGACTCCCAGGGGGCGGTCCCAGCCCTTAGGGGGCGGATCCAGGGCCCCCAGGCCTACCTACTCCTAACAGGCCCCGGTGTCTCATTGGCCCTCCGGAGCCAAAGTACCGCCTCCAGCCGCCTGGGGGCGGATCTAGGCAGATGTGGGAGTGGCCAGGTCTCCCAGGGGGCGGTCCCAGCCCTCTGGGGGCGGATCCAGGCCCCCCAGGCCTACCTACTGCTAACAGGCCCCGGTGTCCCATTGGCCCTCCGGAGCCAGAGTCCCGCCTCCGGCCGCCTGGGGGTGTGTCCAGGCAGATGTGGGAGTGTCCTGGAGTCCCAGGGGGCGGTCCCAGGGCCCCCCAGCCCCTCCCAGACCCCCGTGACCTCACCGTGACCCCGGACGCTCATTGGTCCTCGGGGGCCGGTGGGAGGGTCCTGGCCCTCTGGGGGCGGGCTGATCCCTCCCAGGGGGCGTGTCTGCACCCCAGGCCACGCCCCCAGCCCCCAGCCCCCACCCCCCACCCCTCCCCACCCCCCGCCAGCCACCCGGTCCACCAGGTTCCTCTCCCCTCCATAGAGTCCTATGGGCGCCGCGCGGCATGCTGGGACTCGTAGTCCCCGCCCGCCATCTTGGAGGTCGTTCCCTTTCGCCCCGCGGCCGCCCCGCCCACCCAGCCAGTCAAAGGCGGCCTCCGCGCCAGCCAGAAGCAGCGAACCGCCGGTGGCTCGGCCCTTAAGGCTCCCGCCCGCAGAGGGCGCGCCGTCTCTTGGTGCGCCGGTTCGAGTCCCGCTGCCTGTCTGTCTGCCTGTCAGTCAGTCAGTCTGTCTATCCCGATCTCTCTCCCGCGTCATCTCGTGGGAAAAAAAAAAAAAAAAAAAAAAAAAAAAAAAAAAAAAAAAAGAGTTTTTGCGGGGTTCCTCCTCACTTTAAAAATTTTTTTATTGTGGGGGGGGTGTGTGTGTGGTGAGTGTCGGGTGCTTGTGGTGACGGTGAGGCAGGGGGATGACAGAGAGAGAGAGAGAGAGAGAGGATCCGGGTCGTCTGTTTCTCTCTTCTTCTTCTTGTGGTTGTGGTTGTGGTTGTTGCTGCTGCTGCTGCTGCTGCTGAGGCGGCCGCGGGTCGGTCGGGTCCGGTTCCCTCCGTGTGCGTGCGTGTGTGTGTGTGTCCGTCCGTCCGTCCGTCCGTCCGTCCGTCCCTCGGTCCCGTCGGTCGGTCGGTCGGTCGGTCGGTCGATCGCGACTCCCCCTCCTCCCCCGCGCGCGCGCGCGAGTCCCGTGAAAACTGAAAGGAGAAGAAGAATCGTCATCGTCAATCAATCAATCAATCATCAATCAATCATCATCATCCATCCGTCCATCCATCCATCCATCAATCGATATAAAAAAACCCGGCCGGAATCCAGCCACCGGCTCGGCTCGGCTCGGCTCGGCTCCTCCGCGCCGCTTCCCGCCGGCCGGCTCGGGTTCGCGGGTTTTTTTTTTTTTTTTCTTTGTTTTGGTATTTTTTTTTGGGTTGGTTTTTCCCAGGCAAGATGGCGCCGGCCGGGCGGCTCGGCCAATGGGAGCGCGAGTTCGGCCGCCGGGCATCATGGGAGACGTAGTTCCGCCCGGCCGGCGCCATCTTGCCCGTAGTTCCGGGACCGCCGGGCCGCGCGGCCGGCTCCCGGCGGCGGTCCGGGGCCCGCCCGCCCGCGTGGGGCGCGGGGCGGGGCGTGGGATCGCGCGGGGGCGGTCCCCCGTGGCCCGCCCACGCCCCCGGGGGCGGGGCCGCGCCGCCCCGGGCCGGCGGGGGCCCGGCTCCCCCCGCGGGTCGGGCTTCCGGGGCTCCCGGGGCCGGGGACGGGCTCCGGGGGGCGTGCCCGGGCTCCGGGGGGGCGTGGTCGGCCGTCCGGCGCCGCCTCCCGGCGTCCCGGACCCGCCCCCGGACCCCCGGAGCCCCCCCGGGGTCCGGTTCCCGTTGGACGGCCCGGGGCGGAAGTCCCGCCTCGGGGGCGTGTCCGGGGTCGAGGGGGCGGAGTCCGCAGTCCCCGGGGGCGGGTCCGACCGCCTGGCCCCGCCCCCCGCCCCCCCAGCCCCTCCCAGAGCCCCCCCAAGTCTCAAGCACTCTCCTTCCCTCCGGGTCCCTCTGGGTCCTCTGCCCGGCCCCGGGGGCGTGGCCGGGGTCTGGGGGGCGTGTCTAGGGCCATCCGGGGGCGGGTCGGACCGTCTGGCACCGCCTCCCGCCCTCCCAGCCCCTCCCACGGCCCCCCAGAGCCCTCTCCCCATTGGCTCCAATGGAGCTGCCAGGGCCTGAGACCCGGCCCCGGGGGCGTGGCCGGGGTCTGGGGGGCGTGTCTAGGGCCGTCCGGGGGCGGGTCGGACCGTCTGGCACCGCCCCCCGCCCTCCCAGCCCCTCCCACGGCCCCCCAGACCCTGGTCCCCATTGGCTCCAATGGAGCTGCCAGGGCCGGAGACCCGGCCCCGGGGGCGTGGCCGGGGTCTGGGGGGCGTGTTTAGGGCCGTCCGGGGGCGGGTCCGACCGTCTGGCACCGCCCCCCGCCCTCCCAGCCCCTCCCACGGCCCCCCAGACCCGGGTCCCCATGGGCTCCTATGGAGCTGCCAGTCCCCGAGTCCCAGCCTCTCATTGGTCGCCGGGACCCAAAGTCCCGCCTCCTGCCGCCTGGGGGCGGTTCTATGCAGATGTGGGAGTGTCCTAGACTCCCAGGGGGCGGTCCCAGCCCTCCCTGGGCGGGTCCAGGGCCCCCCAGGCCCTGCCCACCGGGTCCAGGACCCAGTCTGTCCTTGGTGCTCCAAGTGTCTCATTGGTCATCAGGACTCAGAGTCCCGCCTTCTGCCGCCTGGGGGCGGTTCTATGCAGATGTGGGAGTGGCCTAGACTCCCAGGGGGCGGTCCCAGCCCTCCAGGGGCGGGTCCAGGGCCCCCCAGGCCCTGCCCACCGGGTCCAGGACCCAGTCTGTCCTTGGTTCCCTCTGGTGCTCCAAGTGTCTCATTGGTCATTGGGATCTAAAGTCCCGCCTCCTGCCGCCTGGGGGCGGTTCTATGCAGATGTGGGAGTGTCCTAGACTCCCAGGGGGCGGTCCCAGCCCTCCAGGGGCGGGTCCAGGGCCCCCCAGGCCCTGCCCACCGGGTCCAGGACCCAGTCTGTCCTTGGTTCCCTTTGGTGCTCCAAGTGTCTCATTGGTCATTGGCTCTCAGAGTCCCGCCTCCTGCCGCCTGGGGGAGGGTCTATGCAGATGTGGGAGTGTCCTAGACTCCCAGGGGGCGGTCCCAGCCCTCCAGGGGCGGGTCCAGGGCCCCCCAGGCCCTGCCCACCGGGTCCAGGACCCAGTCATTCTTTGGTGCTCCAAGTGTCTCATTGGTCATTGGGTCTCAGAGTCCCGCCTCCTGCCGCCTGGGGGCGGTTCTATGCAGATGTGGGAGTGTCCTAGAGTCCCAGGGGGCGGTCCCAGACCTCCAGGGGCGGGTCCAGGGCCCCCCAGGCCCTGCCCACCGGGTCCAGGACCCAGTCTGTCCTTGGTGCTCCAAGTGTCTCATTGGTCATTGGGTCTCAGAGTCCCGCCTCCTGCCGCCTGGGGGAGGGTCTATGCAGATGTGGGAGTGGCCTAGACTCTCAGGGGGCGGTCCCAGCCCTCCCTGGGCGGGTCCAGGGCCCCCCAGGCCCTGCCCACCGGGTCCAGGACCCAGTCTGTCCTTTGGTTCCCTTTGGTGCTCCAAGTGTCTCATTGGTCATCGGGTCTCCAAAGTCCCGCCTCCTGCCGCCTGGGGGAGGGTCTATGCAGATGTGGGAGTGTCCTAGAGTCCCAGGGGGCGGTCCCAGCCCTCAGGGGGCGGATCCAGGCCCCCCAGACCTACCTACTGCTAACAGGCCCCGGTGTCTCATTGGTCCTCCGGAGCCAAAGTACCGCCTCCAGCCGCCTGGGGGAGGATCTAGGCAGATGTGGGAGTGGCCAGGTCTCCCAGGGGGCGGTCCCAGCCCTCTGGGGGCGGATCCAGGCCCCCCAGGCCTACCTACTGCTAACAGGCCCCGGTGTCCCATTGGCCCTCCGGAGCCAGAGTCCCGCCTCCGGCCGCCTGGGGGTGTGTCCAGGCAGATGTGGGAGTGTCCTAGAGTCCCAGGGGGCGGTCCCAGGGCCCCCCAGCCCCTCCCAGACCCCCGTGACCTCACCGTGACCCCGGACGCTCATTGGTCCTCGGGGGCCGGTGGGAGGGTCCTGGCCCTCTGGGGGCGGGCTGATCCCTCCCAGGGGGCGTGTCTGCACCCCAGGCCACGCCCCCAGCCCCCAGCCCCCACCACCCGCCCTCCCACCCCCAGCCAGCCACCCACCCGGTCCACCAGGTTCCTCTCCCCTCCATAGAGTCCTATGGGCGCCGCGCGGCATGCTGGGACTCGTAGTCCCCGCCCGCCCGCCCGCCGCCATCTTGGAGGTCGTTCCCTTTCGCCCCGCGGCCGCCCCGCCCACCCAGCCAGTCAAAGGCGGCCTCCGCGCCAGCCAGAAGCAGCGAACCGCCGGTGGCTCGGCCCTTAAGGCTCCCGCCCGCAGAGGGCGCGCCGTCTCTTGGTGCGCCGGTTCGAGTCCCGCTGTCTGTCTGTCTGCCTGTCAGTCAGTCTGTCTGTCTATCCCGATCTCTCTGCCGCGTCATCTCGTGGGAAAAAAAAAAAAAAAAAAAAAAAAAGAGTTTTTGCGGGGTTCCTCCTCACTTTAAAAATTTTTTTATTGTGGGGGGGGTGTGTGTGTGGTGAGTGTCGGGTGCTTGTGGTGACGGTGAGGCAGGGGGATGACAGAGAGAGAGAGAGAGAGAGAGGATCCGGGTCGTCTGTTTCTCTCTTCTTCTTCTTGTGGTTGTTGCTGCTGCTGCTGCTGCTGCTGCTGAGGCGGCCGCGGGTCGGTCGGGTCCGGTTCCCTCCGTGTGCGTGCGTGTGTGTGTGTGTGTCCGTCCGTCCGTCCGTCCGTCCGTCCCTCGGTCCCGTCGGTCGGTCGGTCGGTCGGTCGATCGCGACTCCCCCTCCTCCCCCGCGCGCGCGCGCGAGTCCCGTGAAAACTGAAAGGAGAAGAAGAATCGTCATCGTCAATCAATCAATCAATCATCATCAATCAATCATCATCATCCATCCGTCCATCCATCCATCCATCAATCGATATAAAAAAACCCGGCCGGAATCCAGCCCCCGGCTCGGCTCGGCTCGGCTCGGCTCCTCCGCGCCGCTTCCCGCCGGCCGGCTCGGGTTCGCGGTTTTTTTTTTTTTTTTTTCTTTGTTTTGGTATTTTTTTTGGGTTGGTTTTCCCAGGCAAGATGGCGCCGGCCGGGCGGCTCGGCCAATGGGAGCGCGAGTTCGGCCGCCGGGCATCATGGGAGACGTAGTTCCGGCCGGCCGGCGCCATCTTGCCCGTAGTTCCGGGACCGCCGGGCCGCGCGGCCGGCTCCCGGCGGCGGTCCGGGGCCCGCCCGCCCGCGTGGGGCGCGGGGCGGGGCGCGGGATCGCGCGGGGGCGGTCCCCCGTGGCCCGCCCACGCCCCCGGGGGCGGGGCCGCGCCGCCCCGGGCCGGCGGGGGCCCGGCTCCCCCCGTGGGTCGGGCTTCCGGGGCTCCCGGGGCCGGGGAGCGGCTCCGGGGGGCGTGCCCGGGCTCCGGGGGGCGTGGTCGGCCGTCCGGCGCCGCCTCCCGGCGTCCCGGACCCGCCCCCGGACCCCCGGAGCCCCCCCGGGGTCCGGTGCCCATTGGACGGCCCGGGGCGGAAGTCCCGCCTCGGGGGCGTGTCCGGGGTCGAGGGGGCGGAGTCCGCAGTCCCCGGGGGCGGGTCCGACCGCCTGGACCCGCCCCCCGCCCCCCCAGCCCCTCCCCGAGCCCCCCCAAGTCTCAAGCACTGTCGGTCCCTCCGGGTCCCTCTGGGTCCTCTGCCCGGCCCCGGGGGCGTGACCGGGGTCTGGGGGGCGTGTCTAGGGCCGTCCGGGGGCGGGTCCGACCGTCTGGCACCGCCTCCCGCCCTCCCAGCCCCTCCCACGGCCCCCCAGACCCTGGTCCCCATTGGCTACAATGGAGCTGCCAGGGCCTGAGACCCGGCCCCGGGGGCGTGGCCGGGGTCTGGGGGGCGTGTCTAGGGCCGTCCGGGGGCGGGTCCGACCGTCTGGCACCGCCTCCCGCCCCCCCAGCCCCTCCCACGGCCCCCCAGAGCCCTCTCCCCATTGGCTCCAATGGAGCTGCCAGGGCCTGAGACCCGGCCCCGGGGGCGTGGCCGGGGTCTGGGGGGCGTGTCTGGGGCCATCCGGGGGCGGGTTGGACCGTCTGGCACCGCCCCCCGCCCTCCCAGCCCCTCCCACGGCCCCCCAGACCCGGGTCCCCATGGGCTCCTATGGAGCTGCCAGTCCCCGAGTCCCAGCCTCTCATTGGTCGCCGGGACCCAAAGTCCCGCCTCCTGCCGCCTGGGGGCGGTTCTATGCAGATGTGGGAGTGTCCTAGACTCCCAGGGGGCGGTCCCAGCCCTCCCTGGGCGGGTCCAGGGCCCCCCAGGCCCTGCCCACCGGGTCCAGGACCCAGTCTGTCCTTGGTGCTCCAAGTGTCTCATTGGTCATCAGGACTCAGAGTCCCGCCTTCTGCCGCCTGGGGGCGGTTCTATGCAGATGTGGGAGTGGCCTAGACTCCCAGGGGGCGGTCCCAGCCCTCCAGGGGCGGGTCCAGGGCCCCCCAGGCCCTGCCCACCGGGTCCAGGACCCAGTCTGTCCTTGGTTCCCTCTGGTGCTCCAAGTGTCTCATTGGTCATTGGGATCTAAAGTCCCGCCTCCTGCCGCCTGGGGGCGGTTCTATGCAGATGTGGGAGTGTCCTAGACTCCCAGGGGGCGGTCCCAGCCCTCCAGGGGCGGGTCCAGGGCCCCCCAGGCCCTGCCCACCGGGTCCAGGACCCAGTCTGTCCTTGGTTCCCTTTGGTGCTCCAAGTGTCTCATTGGTCATTGGCTCTCAGAGTCCCGCCTCCTGCCGCCTGGGGGAGGGTCTATGCAGATGTGGGAGTGTCCTAGACTCCCAGGGGGCGGTCCCAGCCCTCCAGGGGCGGGTCCAGGGCCCCCCAGGCCCTGCCCACCGGGTCCAGGACCCAGTCATTCTTTGGTGCTCCAAGTGTCTCATTGGTCATTGGGTCTCAGAGTCCCGCCTCCATGCAGATGTGGGAGTGTCCTAGAGTCCCAGGGGGCGGTCCCAGACCTCCAGGGGCGGGTCCAGGGCCCCCCAGGCCCTGCCCACCGGGTCCAGGACCCAGTCTGTCCTTGGTGCTCCAAGTGTCTCATTGGTCATTGGGTCTCAGAGTCCCGCCTCCTGCCGCCTGGGGGCGGTTCTATGCAGATGTGGGAGTGTCCTAGAGTCCCAGGGGGCGGTCCCAGACCTCCAGGGGCGGGTCCAGGGCCCCCCAGGCCCTGCCCACCGGGTCCAGGACCCAGTCTGTCCTTGGTGCTCCAAGTGTCTCATTGGTCATTGGGTCTCCAGAGTCCCGCCTCCTGCCGCCTGGGGGCGGTTCTATGCAGATGTGGGAGTGGCCTAGACTCCCAGGGGGCGGTCCCAGCCCTCCAGGGGCGGGTCCAGGGCCCCCCAGGCCCTGCCCACCGGGTCCAGGACCCAGTCTGTCCTTGGTTCCCTTTGGTGCTCCAAGTGTCTCATTGGTCATTGGGTCTCAGAGTCCCGCCTCCAGCCGCCTGGGGGAGGGTCTATGCAGATGTGGGAGTGTCCTAGAGTCCCAGGGGGTGGTCCCAGCCCTCAGGGGGCGGATCCAGGCACCCCAGGCCTACCTACTGCTAACAGGCCCCGGTGTCTCATTGGTCCTCCGGAGCCAAAGTCCCGCCTCCTGCCGCCTGGGGGCGGTTCTATGCAGATGTGGGAGTGGCCTAGACTCCCAGGGGGCGGTCCCAGCCCTCAGGGGGCGGATCCAGGCCCCCCAGGCCTACCTACTCCTAACAGGCCCAGGTGTCCCATTGGCCCTCCGGAGCCAGAGTCCCGCCTCCGGCCGCCTGGGGGTGTGTCCAGGCAGATGTGGGAGTGTCCTAGAGTCCCAGGGGGCGGTCCCAGGGCCCCCCAGCCCCTCCCAGACCCCCGTGACCTCACCGTGACCCCGGACGCTCATTGGTCCTCGGGGGCCGGTGGGAGGGTCCTGGCCCTCTGGGGGCGGGCTGATCCCTCCCAGGGGGCGTGTCTGCACCCCAGGCCACGCCCCCAGCCCCCAGCTCCCACCCCCCACCCCTCCCCACCCCCAGCCAGCCACCCGGTCCACCAGGTTCCTCTCCCCTCCATAGAGTCCTATGGGCGCCGCGCGGCATGCTGGGACTCGTAGTCCCCGCCCGCCCGCCGCCGCCATCTTGGAGGTCGTTCCCTTTCGCCCCGCGGCCGCCCCGCCCACCCAGCCAGTCAAAGGCGGCCTCCGCGCCAGCCAGAAGCAGCGAACCGCCGGTGGCTCGGCCCTTAAGGCTCCCGCCCGCAGAGGGCGCGCCGTCTCTTGGTGCGCCGGTTCGAGTCCCGCTGTCTGTCTGTCTGCCTGTCAGTCAGTCAGTCTGTCTATCCCGATCTCTCTCCCGCGTCATCTCGTGGGAAAAAAAAAAAAAAAAAAAAAAAAAAAAAAAAAAAAGAGTTTTTGCGGGGTTCCTCCTCACTTTAAAAATTTTTTTATTGTGGGGGGGGTGTGTGTGTGGTGAGTGTCGGGTGCTTGTGGTGACGGTGAGGCAGGGGGATGACAGAGAGAGAGAGAGAGAGAGAGAGAGGATCCGGGTCGTCTGTTTCTCTCTTCTTCTTCTTGTGGTTGTGGTTGTTGCTGCTGCTGCTGCTGCTGAGGCGGCCGCGGGTCGGTCGGGTCCGGTTCCCTCCGTGTGCGTGCGTGTGTGTGTGTGTGTCCGTCCGTCCGTCCGTCCGTCCGTCCCTCGGTCCCGTCGGTCGGTCGGTCGGTCGGTCGATCGCGACTCCCCCTCCTCCCCCGCGCGCGCGCGCGAGTCCCGTGAAAACTGAAAGGAGAAGAAGAATCGTCATCGTCAATCAATCAATCAATCAATCATCAATCAATCATCATCATCCATCCATCAATCGATATAAAAAAACCCGGCCGGAATCCAGCCACCGGCTCGGCTCGGCTCGGCTCGGCTCCTCCGCGCCGCTTCCCGCCGGCCGGCTCGGGTTCGCGGGTTTTTTTTTTTTTTTTTCTTTGTTTTGGTATTTTTTTTGGGTTGGTTTTCCCAGGCAAGATGGCGCCGGACGGGCGGCTCGGCCAATGGGAGCGCGAGTTCGGCCGCCGGGCATCATGGGAGACGTAGTTCCGGCCGGCCGGCGCCATCTTGCCCGTAGTTCCGGGACCGCCGGGCCGCGCGGCCGGCTCCCGGCGGCGGCGGTCCGGGGCCCGCCCGCCCGCGTGGGGCGCGGGGCGGGGCGCGGGATCGCGCGGGGGCGGTCCCCCGTGGCCCGCCCACGCCCCCGGGGGCGGGGCCGCGCCGCCCGGGGCCGGCGGGGGCCCGGCTCCCCCCGCGGGTCGGGCTTCCGGGGCTCCCGGGGCCGGGGAGCGGCTCCGGGGGGCGTGCCCGGGCTCCGGGGGGGCGTGGTCGGCCGTCCGGCGCCGCCTCCCGGCGTCCCGGACCCGCCCCCGGACCCCCGGAGCCCCCCCGGGGTCCGGTTCCCGTTGGACGGCCCGGGGCGGAAGTCCCGCCTCGGGGGCGTGTCCGGGGTCGAGGGGGCGGAGTCCGCAGTCCCCGGGGGCGGGTCCGACCGCCTGGACCCGCCCCCCGCCCCCCCAGCCCCTCCCAGAGCCCCCCCCAAGTCTCAAGCACTCTCCGTCCCTCCGGGTCCCTCTGGGTCCTCTGCCCGGCCCCGGGGGCGTGGCCGGGGTCTGGGGGGCGTGTCTAGGGCCGTCCGGGGGCGGGTCCGACCGTCTGGCACCGCCTCCCGCCCCCCCCAGCCCCTCCCACGGCCCCCCAGAGCCCTCTCCCCATTGGCTCCAATGGAGCTGCCAGGGCCTGAGACCCGGCCCCGGGGGCGTGGCCGGGGTCTGGGGGGCGTGTCTGGGGCCGTCCGGGGGCGGGTCCGACCGTCTGGCACCGCCCCCCGCCCTCCCAGCCCCTCCCACGGCCCCCCAGACCCGGGTCCCCATGGGCTCCTATGGAGCTGCCAGTCCCCGAGTCCCAGCCTCTCATTGGTCGCCGGGACCCGAAGTCCCGCCTCCTGCCGCCTGGGGGCGGTTCTATGCAGATGTGGGAGTGTCCTAGACTCCCAGGGGGCGGTCCCAGCCCTCCCTGGGCGGGTCCAGGGCCCCCCAGGCCCTGCCCACCGGGTCCAGGACCCAGTCTGTCCTTGGTTCCCTTTGGTGCTCCAGCTCTCATTGGTCGCTGGGATCTAAAGTCCCGCCTCCTGCCGCCTGGGGGCGGTTCTATGCAGATGTGGGAGTGTCCTAGACTCCCAGGGGGCGGTCCCAGCCCTCCCTGGGCGGGTCCAGGGCCCCCCAGGCCCTGCCCACCGGGTCCAGGACCCAGTCTGTCCTTGGTTCCCTTTGGTGCTCCAAGTGTCTCATTGGTCACTGGTCTCCAAAGTCCCGCCTCCTGCCGCCTGGGGGAGGGTCTATGCAGATGTGGGAGTGTCCTAGACTCCCAGGGGGCGGTCCCAGCCCTCCAGGGGCGGGTCCAGGGCCCCCCAGGCCCTGCCCACCGGGTCCAGGACCCAGTCTGTCCTTGGTTCCCTTTGGTGCTCCAAGTGTCTCATTGGTCATTGGGTCTCCAAAGTCCCGCCTCCAGCCGCCTGGGGGCGGTTCTATGCAGATGTGGGAGTGGCCTAGACTCCCAGGGGGCGGTCCCAGCCCTCCAGGGGCGGGTCCAGGGCCCCCCAGGCCCTGCCCACCGGGTCCAGGACCCAGTCTGTCCTGGGTTCCCTTTGGTGCTCCAAGTGTCTCATTGGTCATCGGGTCTCCAAAGTCCCGCCTCCTGCCGCCTGGGGGCGGTTCTATGCAGATGTGGGAGTGTCCTAGACTCCCAGGGGGCGGTCCCAGCCCTCCAGGGGCGGGTCCAGGGCCCCCCAGGCCCTGCCCACCGGGTCCAGGACCCAGTCTGTCCTGGGTTCCCTTTGGTGCTCCAAGTGTCTCATTGGTCATCTGGTCTCCAGAGTCCTGCCTCCTGCCGCCTGGGGGCGGTTCTATGCAGATGTGGGAGTGTCCTAGACTCCCAGGGGGCGGTCCCAGCCCTCCAGGGGCGGGTCCAGGGCCCCCCAGGCCCTGCCCACCGGGTCCAGGACCCAGTCTGTCCTTGGTTCCCTTTGGTGCTCCAAGTGTCTCATTGGTCATCGGGTCTCCAAAGTCCCGCCTCCTGCCGCCTGGGGGAGGGTCTATGCAGATGTGGGAGTGTCCTAGAGTCCCAGGGGGCGGTCCTAGCCCTCCAGGGGCGGGTCCAAGGCCCCCCAGGCCCTGCCCACCGGGTCCAGGACCCAGTCTGTCCTTGGTGCTCCAAGTGTCTCATTGGTCATCGGGTCTCCAGAGTCCCGCCTCCTGCCGCCTGGGGGAGGGTCTATGCAGATGTGGGAGTGGCCTAGACTCCCAGGGGGCGGTCCCAGCCCTCCGGGGGCGGATCCAGGGCCCCCAGGCCTACCTACTCCTAACAGGCCCAGGTGTCCCATTGGCCCTCCGGAGCCAAAGTACCGCCTCCTGCCGCCTGGGGGCGGATCTATGCAGATGTGGGAGTGGCCAGGTCTCCCAGGGGGCGGTCCCAGCCCTCTGGGGGCGGATCCAGGCCCCCCAGGCCTACCTACTGCTAACAGGCCCCGGTGTCCCATTGGCCCTCCGGAGCCAGAGTCCCGCCTCCGGCCGCCTGGGGGGTGTGTCCAGGCAGATGTGGGAGTGTCCTAGAGTCCCAGGGGGCGGTCCCAGGGCCCCCCAGCCCCTCCCAGACCCCCGTGACCTCACCGTGACCCCGGACGCTCATTGGTCCTCGGGGGCCGGTGGGAGGGTCCTGGCCCTCTGGGGGCGGGCAGATCCCTCCCAGGGGGCGTGTCTGCACCCCAGGCCACGCCCCCAGCCCCCACCCCCACCCCCCACCCCTCCCCACCCCCCGCCAGCCACCCGGTCCACCAGGTTCCTCTCCCCTCCATAGAGTCCTATGGGCGCCGCGCGGCATGCTGGGACTCGTAGTCCCCGCCCGCCCGCCGCCATCTTGGAGGTCGTTCCCTTTCGCCCCGCGGCCGCCCCGCCCACCCAGCCAGTCAAAGGCGGCCTCCGCGCCAGCCAGAAGCAGCGAACCGCCGGTGGCTCGGCCCTTAAGGCTCCCGCCCGCAGAGGGCGCGCCGTCTCTTGGTGCGCCGGTTCGAGTCCCGCTGTCTGTCTGTCTGCCTGTCAGTCAGTCAGTCTGTCTATCCCGATCTCTCTCCCGCGTCATCTCGTGGGAAAAAAAAAAAAAAAAAAAAAAAAAAAAAAAAAAAAAAAAAAAAAAAAAGTTTTTGCGGGGTTCCTCCTCACTTTAAAAATTTTTTTATTGTGGGGGGGGTGTGTGTGTGGTGAGTGTCGGGTGCTTGTGGTGACGGTGAGGCAGGGGGATGACAGAGAGAGAGAGAGAGAGAGAGAGAGAGAGAGGATCCGGGTCGTCTGTTTCTCTCTTCTTCTTCTTGTGGTTGTGGTTGTTGCTGCTGCTGCTGCTGCTGAGGCGGCCGCGGGTCGGTCGGGTCCGGTTCCCTCCGTGTGCGTGTGCGTGTGTGTGTGTGTCCGTCCGTCCGTCCGTCCGTCCGTCCCTCGGTCCCGTCGGTCGGTCGGTCGGTCGGTCGATCGCGACTCCCCCTCCTCCCCCGCGCGCGCGCGCGAGTCCCGTGAAAACTGAAAGGAGAAGAAGAATCGTCATCGTCAATCAATCAATCAATCATCAATCAATCATCATCATCCATCCATCCATCCATCAATCGATATAAAAAAACCCGGCCGGAATCCAGCCACCGGCTCGGCTCGGCTCGGCTCGGCTCCTCCGCGCCGCTTCCCGCCGGCCGGCTCGGGTTCGCGGGTTTTTTTTTTTTTTTTCTTTGTTTTGGTATTTTTTTTGGGTTGGTTTTTCCCAGGCAAGATGGCGCCGGCCGGGCGGCTCGGCCAATGGGAGCGCGAGTTCGGCCGCCGGGCATCATGGGAGACGTAGTTCCGGCCGGCCGGCGCCATCTTGCCCGTAGTTCCCGGGCCTCCCGGGCCGCGCGGCCGGCTCCCGGCGGCGGCGTCCGGGGCCCGCCCGCCCGCCCGCGTGGGGCGCGGGGCGGGGCGCGGGATCGCGCGGGGGCGGTCCCCCGTGGCCCGCCCACGCCCCCGGGGGCGGGGCCACGCCGCCCCGGGCCGGCGGGGGCCCGGCTCCCCCCGCGGGTCGGGCTTCCGGGGCCGGGGACGGGATCCGGGGGGCGTGCTCGGGCTCCGGGGGGGCGTGGTCGGCCGTCCGGCGCCGCCTCCCGGCGTCCCGGACCCGCCCCCGGACCCCCGGAGCCCCCCGGAGTCCGGTTCCCGTTGGACGGCCCGGGGCGGAAGTCCCGCCTCGGGGGCGTGTCCGGGGTCGAGGGGGCGGAGTCCGCAGTCCCCGGGGGCGGGTCCGACCGCCTGGACCCGCCCCCCGCCCCCCCAGCCCCTCCCAGAGCCCCCCCAAGTCTCAAGCACTCTCCTTCCCTCCGGGTCCCTCTGGGTCCTCTGCCCGGCCCCGGGGGCGTGTCCGGGGTCTGGGGGGCGTGTCTAGGGCCATCTGGGGGCGGGTCCGACCGTCTGGCACCGCCCCCAGTCCCCCCAGCCCCTCCCACGGCCCCCCAGAGCCCTCTCCCCATTGGCTCCAATGGAGCTGCCAGAGCCTGAGACCCGGCCCCGGGGGCGTGGCCGGGGTCTGGGGGGCGTGTCTAGGGCCGTCCGGGGGCGGGTCCGACCGTCTGGCACCGCCTCCCGCCCCCCCAGCCCCTCCCACGGCCCCCAGACCCTGGTCCCCATTGGCTACAATGGAGCTGCCAGGGCCTGAGACCCGGCCCCGGGGGCGTGGCCAGGGTCTGGGGGGCGTGTTTAGGGCCGTCCGGGGGCGGGTCCGACCGTCTGGCACCGCCTCCCGCCCTCCCAGCCCCTCCCACGGCCCCCCAGACCCGGGTCCCCATGGGCTCCTATGGAGCTGCCAGTCCCCGAGTCCCAGCCTCTCATTGGTCGCCGGGACCCGAAAGTCCCGCCTCCTGCCGCCTGGGGGCGGTTCTATGCAGATGTGGGAGTGGCCTAGCACTCCCAGGGGGCGGTCCCAGCCCTCCAGGGGCGGGTCCAGGGCCCCCCAGGCCCTGCCCACCGGGTCCAGGACCCAGTCTGTCCTGGGTTCCCTTTGGTGCTCCAAGTGTCTCATTGGTCATCTGGTCTCCAGAGTCCCGCCTCCTGCCGCCTGGGGGAGGGTCTATGCAGATGTGGGAGTGGCCTAGACTCCCAGGGGGCGGTCCCAGCCCTCCAGGGGCGGGTCCAGGGCCCCCCAGGCCCTGCTCACCGGGTCCAGGACCCAGTCTGTCCTTGGTTCCCTTTGGTGCTCCAAGTGTCTCATTGGTCGCTGGGATCTAAAGTCCCGCCTCCTGCCGCCTGGGGGCGGTTCTATGCAGATGTGGGAGTGTCCTAGACTCCCAGGGGGCGGTCCCAGCCCTCCAGGGGCGGGTCCAGGGCCCCCCAGGCCCTGCTCCACCGGGTCCAGGACCCAGTCTGTCCTTGGTTCCCTTTGGTGCTCCAAGTGTCTCATTGGTCGCTGGGATCTCAGAGTCCCGCCTCCTGCCGCCTGGGGGAGGTTCTAGGCAGATGTGGGAGTGTCCTGGACCTCCCAGGGGGCGGTCCCAGCCCTCCAGGGGCGGGTCCAGGGCCCCCCAGGCCCTGCCCACCGGGTCCAGGACCCAGTCTGTCCTTGGTGCTCCAAGTGTCTCATTGGTCGCTGGGATCTAAAGTCCCGCCTCCTGCCGCCTGGGGGAGGGTCTATGCAGATGTGGGAGTGTCCTGGACTCCCAGGGGGCGGTCCCAGCCCTTAGGGGGCGGATCCAGGGCCCCCAGGCCTACCTACTCCTAACAGGCCCCGGTGTCTCATTGGCCCTCCGGAGCCAAAGTACCGCCTCCAGCCGCCTGGGGGCGGATCTAGGCAGATGTGGGAGTGGCCAGGTCTCCCAAGGGGCGGTCCCAGCTCTCTGGGGGCGGATCCAGGCCCCCCAGGCCTACCTACTGCTAACAGGCCCCGGTGTCCCATTGGCCCTCCGGAGCCAGAGTCCCGCCTCCGGCCGCCTGGGGGTGTGTCCAGGCAGATGTGGGAGTGTCCTGGAGTCCCAGGGGGCGGTCCCAGGGCCCCCCAGCCCCTCCCAGACCCCCGTGACCTCACCGTGACCCCGGACGCTCATTGATCCTCGGGGGCCGGTGGGAGGGTCCTGGCCCTCTGGGGGCGGGCTGATCCCTCCCAGGGGGCGTGTCTGCACCCCAGGCCACGCCCCCAGCCCCCACCCCCCACCCCCCCGCCCTCCCACCCCCAGCCAGCCACCGCCAGCCACCCGGTCCACCAGGTTCCTCTCCCCTCCATAGAGTCCTATGGGCGCCGCGCGGCATGCTGGGACTCGTAGTCCCCGCCCGCCCGCCGCCATCTTGGAGGTCGTTCCCTTTCGCCCCGCGGCCGCCCCGCCCACCCAGCCAGTCAAAGGCGGCCTCCGCGCCAGCCAGAAGCAGCGAACCGCCGGTGGCTCGGCCCTTAAGGCTCCCGCCCGCAGAGGGCGCGCCGTCTCTTGGTGCGCCGGTTCGAGTCCCGCTGTCTGTCTGTCTGTCATGTCAGTCAGTCAGTCTGTCTATCCCGATCTCTCTCCCGCGTCATCTCGTGGGAAAAAAAAAAAAAAAAAAAAAAAAAAAAAAAAAAAAAAAAAAAGTTTTTGCGGGGTTCCTCCTCACTTTAAAAATTTTTTTATTGTGGGGGGGGTGTGTGTGTGGTGAGTGTCGGGTGCTTGTGGTGACGGTGAGGCAGGGGGATGACAGAGAGAGAGAGAGAGAGAGAGAGGATCCGGGTCGTCTGTTTCTCTCTTCTTCTTCTTGTGGTTGTGGTTGTGGTTGTTGCTGCTGCTGCTGCTGCTGCTGAGGCGGCCGCGGGTCGGTCGGGTCCGGTTCCCTCCGTGTGCGTGCGCGTGTGCGTGTGTGTGTCCGTCCGTCCGTCCGTCCGTCCGTCCCTCGGTCCCGTCGGTCGGTCGGTCGGTCGGTCGATCGCGACTCCCCCTCCTCCCCCGCGCGCGCGCGCGAGTCCCGTGAAAACTGAAAGGAGAAGAAGAATCGTCATCGTCAATCAATCAATCAATCATCAATCAATCATCATCATCCATCCATCCATCCATCCATCCATCAATCGATATAAAAAAACCCGGCCGGAATCCAGCCACCGGCTCGGCTCGGCTCGGCTCGGCTCCTCCGCGCCGCTTCCCGCCGGCCGGCTCGGGTTCGCGGGTTTTTTTTTTTTTTTTCTTTGTTTTGGTATTTTTTTTTGGGTTGGTTTTTCCCAGGCAAGATGGCGCCGGCCGGGCGGCTCGGCCAATGGGAGCGCGAGTTCGGCCGCCGGGCATCATGGGAGACGTAGTTCCGGCCGGCCGGCGCCATCTTGCCCGTAGTTCCGGGACCGCCGGGCCGCGCGGCCGGCTCCCGGCGGCGGCGTCCGGGGCCCGCCCGCCCGCGTGGGGCGCGGGGCGGGGCGCGGGATCGCGCGGGGGCGGTCCCCCGTGGCCCGCCCACGCCCCCGGGGGCGGGGCCGCGCCGCCCCGGGCCGGCGGGGGCCCGGCTCCCCCCGCGGGTCGGGCTTCCGGGGCTCCCGGGGCCGGGGACGGGCTCCGGGGGGCGTGCCCGGGCTCCGGGGGGGCGTGGTCGGCCGTCCGGCGCCGCCTCCCGGCGTCCCGGACCCGCCCCCGGACCCCCGGAGCCCCCCCCGGGGTCCGGTGCCCGTTGGACGGCCCGGGGCGGAAGTCCCGCCTCGGGGGCGTGTCCGGGGTCGAGGGGGCGGAGTCCGCAGTCCCCGGGGGCGGGTCCGACCGCCTGGACCCGCCCCCCGCCCCCCCAGCCCCTCCCAGAGCCCCCCCAAGTCTCAAGCACTCTCCTTCCCTCCGGGTCCCTCTGGGTCCTCTGCCCGGCCCCGGGGGCGTGGCCGGGGTCTGGGGGGCGTGTCTAGGGCCGTCCGGGGGCGGGTCCGACCGTCTGTCACCGCCTCCCGCCCTCCCAGCTCCTCCCACGGCCCCCCAGACCCGGGTCCCCATTGGCTCCAATGGAGCTGCCCGGGCCTGAGACCCGGCCCCGGGGGCGTGGCCGGGGTCTGGGGGGCGTGTTTAGGGCCGTCCGGGGGCGGGTCCGACCGTCTGGCACCGCCCCCCGCCCTCCCAGCCCCTCCCACGGCCCCCCAGACCCGGGTCCCCATTGGCTCCAATGGAGCTGCCAGGGCCTGAGACCCGGCCCCGGGGGCGTGTCCGGGGTCTGGGGGGCGTGTCTAGGGCCGTCCGGGGGCGGGTCCGACCGTCTGGCACCGCCCCCCGCCCTCCCAGCCCCTCCCACGGCCCCCCAGACCCGGGTCCCCATTGGCTCCAATGGAGCTGCCAGGGCCTGAGACCCGGCCCCGGGGGCGTGGCCGGGGTCTGGGGGGCGTGTCTAGGGCCGTCCGGGGGCGGGTCCGACCGTCTGGCACCGCCCCCCGCCCTCCCAGCCCCTCCCACGGCCCCCCAGACCCGGGTCCCCATGGGCTCCAATGGAGCTGCCAGTCCCCGAGTCCCAGCTTCTCATTGGTCGCCGGGACCCGAAGTCCCGCCTCCTGCCGCCTGGGGGCGGTTCTATGCAGATGTGGGAGTGTCCTAGACTCCCAGGGGGCGGTCCCAGCCCTCCAGGGGCGGGTCCAGGGCCCCCCAGGCCCTGCCCACCGGGTCCAGGACCCAGTCTGTCCTTGGTTCCCTTTGGTGCTCCAAGTGTCTCATTGGTCATCTGGTCTCCAAAGTCCCGCCTCCTGCCGCCTGGGGGCGGTTCTATGCAGATGTGGGAGTGTCCTAGACTCCCAGGGGGCGGTCCCAGCCCTCCAGGGGCGGGTCCAGGGCCCCCCAGGCCCTGCCCACCGGGTCCAGGACCCAGTCTGTCCTTGGTTCCCCTTGGTGCTCCAAGTGTCTCATTGGTCATTGGCTCTCAGAGTCCCGCCTCCTGCCGCCTGGGGGAGGGTCTATGCAGATGTGGGAGTGTCCTAGACTCCCAGGGGGCGGTCCCAGCCCTCCCTGGGCGGGTCCAGGGCCCCCCAGGCCCTGCCCACCGGGTCCAGGACCCAGTCATTCTTTGGTGCTCCAAGTGTCTCATTGGTCATTGGGTCTCAGAGTCCCGCCTCCTGCCGCCTGGGGGCGGTTCTATGCAGATGTGGGAGTGTCCTAGAGTCCCAGGGGGCGGTCCCAGACCTCCAGGGGCGGGTCCAGGCCCCCCCAGGCCCTGCCCACTGGGTCCAGGACCCAGTCTGTCCTTGGTTCCCTTTGGTGCTCCAAGTGTCTCATTGGTCATTGGCTCTCAGAGTCCCGCCTCCTGCCGCCTGGGGGAGGGTCTATGCAGATGTGGGAGTGTCCTAGACTCCCAGGGGGCGGTCCCAGCCCTCCAGGGGCGGGTCCAGGGCCCCCCAGGCCCTGCCCACCGGGTCCAGGACCCAGTCTGTCCTTGGTTCCCTTTGGTGCTCCAAGTGTCTCATTGGTCATCTGGTCTCCAAAGTCCCGCCTCCTGCCGCCTGGGGCGGTTCTATGCAGATGTGGGAGTGTCCTAGAGTCCCAGGGGGCGGTCCCAGACCTCCAGGGGCGGGTCCAGGGCCCCCCAGGCCCTGCCCACCGGGTCCAGGACCCAGTCTGTCCTTGGTGCTCCAAGTGTCTCATTGGTCATCAGGTCTCAGAGTCCCGCCTCCTGCCGCCTGGGGGAGGGTCTATGCAGATGTGGGAGTGGCCTAGACTCCCAGGGGGCGGTCCCAGCCCTCCAGGGGCGGGTCCAGGGCCCCCCAGGCCCTGCCCACCGGGTCCAGGACCCAGTCTGTCCTTGGTTCCCTCTGGTGCTCCAAGTGTCTCATTGGTCATCTGGTCTCCAAAGTCCCGCCTCCTGCCGCCTGGGGGCGGTTCTATGCAGATGTGGGAGTGTCCTAGACTCCCAGGGGGCGGTCCCAGCCCTCCAGGGGCGGGTCCAGGGCCCCCCAGGCCCTGCCCACCGGGTCCAGGACCCAGTCTGTCCTTGGTTCCCTTTGGTGCTCCAAGTGTCTCATTGGTCATTGGGATCTAAAGTCCCGCCTCCTGCCGCCTGGGGGAGGGTCTATGCAGCTGTGGGAGTGTCCTAGACTCCCAGGGGGCGGTCCCAGCCCTCCAGGGGCGGGTCCAGGGCCCCCCAGGCCCTGCCCACCGGGTCCAGGACCCAGTCTGTCCTTGGTGCTCCAAGTGTCTCATTGGTCATCTGGTCTCCAAAGTCCCGCCTCCTGCCGCCTGGGGGCGGTTCTATGCAGATGTGGGAGTGGCCTAGACTCCCAGGGGGCGGTCCCAGCCCTCCAGGGGCGGGTCCAGGGCCCCCCAGGCCCTGCCCACCGGGTCCAGGACCCAGTCTGTCCTTGGTACCCTTTGGTGCTCCAAGTGTCTCATTGGTCATTGGGTCTCAGAGTCCCGCCTCCTGCCGCCTGGGGGCGGTTCTATGCAGATGTGGGAGTGTCCTAGACTCCCAGGGGGCGGTCCCAGCCCTCCAGGGGCGGGTCCAGGGCCCCCCAGGCCCTGCCCACCGGGTCCAGGACCCAGTCTGTCCTTGGTTCCCTTTGGTGCTCCAAGTGTCTCATTGGTCATCTGGTGTCCAAAGTCCCGCCTCCTGCCGCCTGGGGGAGGGTCTATGCAGATGTGGGAGTGTCCTAGACTCCCAGGGGGCGGTCCCAGCCCTCCAGGGGCGGGTCCAGGGCCCCCCAGGCCCTGCCCACCGGGTCCAGGACCCAGTCTGTCCTTGGTTCCCTTTGGTGCTCCAAGTGTCTCATTGGTCATCTGGTGTCCAAAGTCCCGCCTCCTGCCGCCTGGGGGAGGGTCTATGCAGATGTGGGAGTGTCCTAGACTCCCAGGGGGCGGTCCCAGCCCTCCAGGGGCGGGTCCAGGGCCCCCCAGGCCCTGCCCACCGGGTCCAGGACCCAGTCTGTCCTTGGTTCCCTCTGGTGCTCCAAGTGTCTCATTGGTCATTGGGATCTAAAGTCCCGCCTCCTGCCGCCTGGGGGAGGGTCTATGCAGATGTGGGAGTGGCCTAGACTCCCAGGGGGCGGTCCCAGCCCTCCCTGGGCGGGTCCAGGGCCCCCCAGGCCCTGCCCACCGGGTCCAGGACCCAGTCTGTCCTTGGTTCCCTTTGGTGCTCCAAGTGTCTCATTGGTCATTGGGTCTCAGAGTCCCGCCTCCAGCCGCCTGGGGGAGGGTCTATGCAGATGTGGGAGTGTCCTAGAGTCCCAGGGGGCGGTCCCAGCCCTCAGGGGGCGGATCCAGGCCCCCCAGACCTACCTACTGCTAACAGGCCCCGGTGTCCCATTGGTCCTCCGGAGCCAAAGTACCGCCTCCAGCCGCCTGGGGGCGGATCTAGGCAGATGTGGGAGTGGCCAGGTCTCCCAGGGGGCGGTCCCAGCCCTCTGGGGGCGGATCCAGGCCCCCCAGGCCTACCTACTGCTAACAGGCCCCGGTGTCCCATTGGTCCTCCGGAGCCAGAGTCCCGCCTCCGGCCGCCTGGGGGTGTGTCCAGGCAGATGTGGGAGTGTCCTAGAGTCCCAGGGGGCGGTCCCAGGGCCCCCCAGCCCCTCCCAGACCCCCGTGACCTCACCGTGACCCCGGACGCTCATTGGTCCTCGGGGGCCGGTGGGAGGGTCCTGGCCCTCTGGGGGCGGGCTGATCCCTCCCAGGGGGCGTGTCTGCACACCAGGCCACGCCCCCAGCCCCCACCCCCCACCCCTCCCCACCCCCCGCCAGCCACCCGGTCCACCAGGTTCCTCTCCCCTCCATAGAGTCCTATGGGCGCCGCGCGGCATGCTGGGACTCGTAGTCCCCGCCCGCCCGCCGCCATCTTGGAGGTCGTTCCCTTTCGCCCCGCGGCCGCCCCGCCCACCCAGCCAGTCAAAGGCGGCCTCCGCGCCAGCCAGAAGCAGCGAACCGCCGGTGGCTCGGCCCTTAAGGCTCCCGCCCGCAGAGGGCGCGCCGTCTCTTGGTGCGCCGGTTCGAGTCCCGCTGTCTGTCTGTCTGCCTGTCAGTCAGTCAGTCTGTCTATCCCGATCTCTCTCCCGCGTCATCTCGTGGGAAAAAAAAAAAAAAAAAAAAAAAAAAAAAAAAAAAAAAAAAAAAAAAAGTTTTTGCGGGGTTCCTCCTCACTTTAAAAATTTTTTTATTGTGGGGGGGGTGTGTGTGTGGTGAGTGTCGGGTGCTTGTGGTGACGGTGAGGCAGGGGGATGACAGAGAGAGAGAGAGAGAGAGAGAGAGAGAGAGAGAGAGAGGATCCGGGTCGTCTGTTTCTCTCTTCTTCTTCTTGTGGTTGTGGTTGTGGTTGTTGCTGCTGCTGCTGCTGCTGAGGCGGCCGCGGGTCGGTCGGGTCCGGTTCCCTCCGTGTGCGTGCGCGTGTGTGTGTGTGTCCGTCCGTCCGTCCGTCCGTCCGTCCCTCGGTCCCGTCGGTCGGTCGGTCGGTCGGTCGATCGCGACTCCCCCTCCTCCCCCGCGCGCGCGCGCGAGTCCCGTGAAAACTGAAAGGAGAAGAAGAATCGTCATCGTCAATCAATCAATCAATCATCATCAATCAATCATCATCCATCCGTCCATCCATCCATCCATCAATCGATATAAAAAAAACCCGGCCGGAATCCAGCCCCCGGCTCGGCTCGGCTCGGCTCCTCCGCGCCGCTTCCCGCCGGCCGGCTCGGGTTCGCGGGTTTTTTTTTTTTTTTTCTTTGTTTTGGTATTTTTTTTTGGGTTGGTTTTTCCCAGGCAAGATGGCGCCGGCCGGGCGGCTCGGCCAATGGGAGCGCGAGTTCGGCCGCCGGGCATCATGGGAGACGTAGTTCCGGCCGGCCGGCGCCATCTTGCCCGTAGTTCCGGGACCGCCGGGCCGCGCGGCCGGCTCCCGGCGGCGGCGTCCGGGGCCCGCCCGCCCGCGTGGGGCGCGGGGCGGGGCGCGGGATCGCGCGGGGGCGGTCCCCCGTGGCCCGCCCACGCCCCCGGGGGCGGGGCCGCGCCGCCCCGGGCCGGCGGGGGCCCGGCTCCCCCCGCGGGTCGGGCTTCCGGGGCTCCCGGGGCCGGGGACGGGCTCCGGGGGGCGTGCCCGGGCTCCGGGGGGGCGTGGTCGGCCGTCCGGCGCCGCCTCCCGGCGTCCCGGACCCGCCCCCGGACCCCCGGAGCCCCCCCGGGGTCCGGTGCCCGTTGGACGGCCCGGGGCGGAAGTCCCGCCTCGGGGGCGTGTCCGGGGTCGAGGGGGCGGAGTCCGCAGTCCCCGGGGGCGGGTCCGACCGCCTGGACCCGCCCCCCGCCCCCCCAGCCCCTCCCCGAGCCCCCCCAAGTCTCAAGCACTCTCCTTCCCTCCGGGTCCCTCTGGGTCCTCTGCCCGGCCCCGGGGGCGTGGCCGGGGTCTGGGGGGCGTGTTTAGGGCCGTCCGGGGGCGGGTCCGACCGTCTGGCACCGCCTACCGCCCCCCCAGCCCCTCCCACGGCCCCCCAGAGACCTCTCCCCATTGGCTCCAATGGAGCTGCCAGGGCCTGAGACCCGGCCCCGGGGGCGTGGCCGGGGTCTGGGGGGCGTGTCTAGGGCCGTCCGGGGGCGGGTCGGACCGTCTGGCACCGCCTCCCGCCCTCCCAGCCCCTCCCACGGCCCCCCAGACCCGGGTCCCCATTGGCTCCAATGGAGCTGCCAGGGCCTGAGACCCGGCCCCGGGGGCGTGGCCGGGGTCTGGGGGGCGTGTTTGGGGCCGTCCGGGGGCGGGTCCGACCGTCTGGCACCGCCCCCCGTCCTCCCAGCCCCTCCCACGGCCCCCCAGACCCGGGTCCCCGTGGGCTCCTATGGAGCTGCCAGTCCCCGAGTCCCAGCCTCTCATTGGTCGCCGGGACCCGAAGTCCCGCCTCCTGCCGCCTGGGGGCGGTTCTATGCAGATGTGGGAGTGTCCTAGACTCCCAGGGGCGGTCCCAGCCCTCCAGGGGCGGGTCCAGGGCCCCCCAGGCCCTGCCCACCGGGTCCAGGACCCAGTCTGTCCTTGGTTCCCTTTGTGCTCCAAGTGTCTCATTGGTCGCTGGGTCCTGAAGTCCCGCCTCCTGCCGCCTGGGGGCGGTTCTATGCAGATGTGGGAGTGTCCTAGAGTCCCAGGGGGCGGTCCCAGCCCTCTAGGGGCGGGTCCAGGGCCCCCAGGCCCTGCCCACCGGGTCCAGGACCCAGTCTGTCCTTGGTTCCCTTTGGTGCTCCAAGTGTCTCATTGGTCGCTGGGATCTAAAGTCCCGCCTCCTGCCGCCTGGGGGCGGTTCTATGCAGATGTGGGAGTGTCCTAGACTCCCAGGGGGCGGTCCCAGCCCTCCAGGGGCGGGTCCAGGGCCCCCCAGGCCCTGCCCACCGGGTCCAGGACCCAGTCATTCTTTGGTGCTCCAAGTGTCTCATTGGTCATTGGGTCTCAGAGTCCCGCCTCCTGCCGCCTGGGGGAGGGTCTATGCAGATGTGGGAGTGGCCTAGACTCCCAGGGGGCGGTCCCAGCCCTCCCTGGGCGGATCCAGGGCCCCCCAGGCCCTGCCCACCGGGTCCAGGACCCAGTCTGTCCTTGGTTCCCTTTGGTGCTCCAAGTGTCTCATTGGTCGCTGGGACCCAAAGTCCCGCCTCCTGCCGCCTGGGGGCGGTTCTATGCAGATGTGGGAGTGTCCTAGACTCCCAGGGGCGGTCCCAGCCCTCCAGGGGCGGGTCCAGGGCCCCCCAGGCCCTGCCCACCGGGTCCAGGACCCAGTCTGTCCTTGGTGCTCCAAGTGTCTCATTGGTCGCTGGGATCTAAAGTCCCGCCTCCTGCCGCCTGGGGGAGGGTCTATGCAGATGTGGGAGTGTCCTAGACTCCCAGGGGGCGGTCCCAGCCCTCCAGGGGCGGGTCCAGGGCCCCCCAGGCCCTGCCCACCGGGTCCAGGACCCAGTCTGTCCTTGGTTCCCTTTGGTGCTCCAAGTGTCTCATTGGTCATTGGGTCTCAGAGTCCCGCCTCCTGCCGCCTGGGGGAGGGTCTATGCAGATGTGGGAGTGGCCTAGAGTCCTAGGGGGCGGTCCCAGCCCTCCGGGGGCGGGTCCAGGGCCCCCAGGCCTACCTACTCCTAACAGGCCCAGGTGTCCCATTGGTCCTCCGGAGCCAAAGTACCGCCTCGAGCCGCCTGGGGGCGGATCTAGGCAGATGTGGGAGTGGCCAGGTCTCCCAGGGGGCGGTCCCAGCCCTCTGGGGGCGGATCCAGGCCCCCCAGGCCTACCTACTGCTAACAGGCCCCGGTGTCCCATTGGCCCTCCGGAGCCAGAGTCCCGCCTCCGGCCGCCTGGGGGTGTGTCCAGGCAGATGTGGGAGTGTCCTAGAGTCCCAGGGGGCGGTCCCAGGGCCCCCCAGCCCCTCCCAGACCCCCGTGACCTCACCGTGACCCCGGACGCTCATTGGTCCTCGGGGGCCGGTGGGAGGGTCCTGGCCCTCTGGGGGCGGGCTGATCCCTCCCAGGGGGCGTGTCTGCACCCCAGGCCACGCCCCCAGCCCCACCCCCCACCCCCCACCCTCCCACCCCCAGCCAGCCACCCGGTCCACCAGGTTCCTCTCCCCTCCATAGAGTCCTATGGGCGCCGCGCGGCATGCTGGGACTCGTAGTCCCCGCCCGCCCGCCGCCATCTTGGAGGTCGTTCCCTTTCGCCCCGCGGCCGCCCCGCCCACCCAGCCAGTCAAAGGCGGCCTCCGCGCCAGCCAGAAGCAGCGAACCGCCGGTGGCTCGGCCCTTAAGGCTCCCGCCCGCAGAGGGCGCGCCGTCTCTTGGTGCGCCGGTTCGAGTCCCGCTGTCTGTCTGCCTGTCAGTCAGTCAGTCAGTCTGTCTATCCCGATCTCTCTCCCGCGTCATCTCGTGGGAAAAAAAAAAAAAAAAAAAAAAAAAAAAAAAAAAAAAAAAAAAGTTTTTGCGGGGTTCCTCCTCACTTTAAAAATTTTTTTATTGTGGGGGGGGTGTGTGTGTGGTGAGTGTCGGGTGCTTGTGGTGACGGTGAGGCAGGGGGATGACAGAGAGAGAGAGAGAGAGAGAGAGGATCCGGGTCGTCTGTTTCTCTCTTCTTCTTCTTGTGGTTGTGGTTGTTGCTGCTGCTGCTGCTGCTGAGGCGGCCGCGGGTCGGTCGGGTCCGGTTCCCTCCGTGTGCGTGCGCGTGTGTGTGTGTGTCCGTCCGTCCGTCCGTCCGTCCGTCCCTCGGTCCCGTCGGTCGGTCGGTCGGTCGGTCGATCGCGACTCCCCCTCCTCCCCCGCGCGCGCGCGCGCGAGTCCCGTGAAAACTGAAAGGAGAAGAAGAATCGTCATCGTCAATCAATCAATCATCATCAATCATCATCATCATCCATCCGTCCATCCATCCATCCATCAATCGATATAAAAAAACCCGGCCGGAATCCAGCCACCGGCTCGGCTCGGCTCGGCTCGGCTCCTCCGCGCCGCTTCCCGCCGGCCGGCTCGGGTTCGCGGGTTTTTTTTTTTTTTTTTTCTTTGTTTTGGTATTTTTTTTTGGGTTGGTTTTTCCCAGGCAAGATGGCGCCGGCCGGGCGGCTCGGCCAATGGGAGCGCGAGTTCGGCCGCCGGGCATCATGGGAGACGTAGTTCCGGCCGGCCGGCGCCATCTTGCCCGTAGTTCCGGGACCGCCGGGCCGCGCGGCCGGCTCCCGGCGGCGGCGTCCGGGGCCCGCCCGCCCGCGTGGGGCGCGGGGCGGGGCGCGGGATCGCGCGGGGGCGGTCCCCCGTGTCCCGCCCACGCCCCCGGGGGCGGGGCCGCGCCGCCCCGGGCCGGCGGGGGCCCGGCTCCCCCCGCGGGTCGGGCTTCCGGGGCTCCCGGGGCCGGGGACGGGCTCCGGGGGGCGTGCCCGGGCTCCGGGGGGGCGTGGTCGGCCGTCCGGCGCCGCCTCCCGGCGTCCCGGACCCGCCCCCGGACCCCCGGAGCCCCCCGGGGTCCGGTGCCCGTTGGACGGCCCGGGGCGGAAGTCCCGCCTCGGGGGCGTGTCCGGGGTCGAGGGGGCGGAGTCCGCAGTCCCCGGGGGCGGGTCCGACCGCCTGGACCCGCCCCCCGCCCCCCCAGCCCCTCCCCGAGCCCCCCCAAGTCTCAAGCACTCTCCTTCCCTCCGGGTCCCTCTGGGTCCTCTGCCCGGCCCCGGGGGCGTGGCCGGGGTCTGGGGGGCGTGTTTAGGGCCGTCCGGGGGCGGGTCCGACCGTCTGGCACCGCCTACCGCCCCCCCAGCCCCTCCCACGGCCCCCCAGAGACCTCTCCCCATTGGCTCCAATGGAGCTGCCAGGGCCTGAGACCCGGCCCCGGGGGCGTGGCCGGGGTCTGGGGGGCGTGTCTAGGGCCGTCCGGGGGCGGGTCGGACCGTCTGGCACCGCCTCCCGCCCTCCCAGCCCCTCCCACGGCCCCCCAGACCCGGGTCCCCATTGGCTCCAATGGAGCTGCCAGGGCCTGAGACCCGGCCCCGGGGGCGTGGCCGGGGTCTGGGGGGCGTGTTTGGGGCCGTCCGGGGGCGGGTCCGACCGTCTGGCACCGCCCCCCGTCCTCCCAGCCCCTCCCACGGCCCCCCAGACCCGGGTCCCCGTGGGCTCCTATGGAGCTGCCAGTCCCCGAGTCCCAGCCTCTCATTGGTCGCCGGGACCCGAAGTCCCGCCTCCTGCCGCCTGGGGGCGGTTCTATGCAGATGTGGGAGTGTCCTAGACTCCCAGGGGCGGTCCCAGCCCTCCAGGGGCGGGTCCAGGGCCCCCCAGGCCCTGCCCACCGGGTCCAGGACCCAGTCTGTCCTTGGTTCCCTTTGTGCTCCAAGTGTCTCATTGGTCGCTGGGTCCTGAAGTCCCGCCTCCTGCCGCCTGGGGGCGGTTCTATGCAGATGTGGGAGTGTCCTAGAGTCCCAGGGGGCGGTCCCAGCCCTCTAGGGGCGGGTCCAGGGCCCCCAGGCCCTGCCCACCGGGTCCAGGACCCAGTCTGTCCTTGGTTCCCTTTGGTGCTCCAAGTGTCTCATTGGTCGCTGGGATCTAAAGTCCCGCCTCCTGCCGCCTGGGGGCGGTTCTATGCAGATGTGGGAGTGTCCTAGACTCCCAGGGGGCGGTCCCAGCCCTCCAGGGGCGGGTCCAGGGCCCCCCAGGCCCTGCCCACCGGGTCCAGGACCCAGTCATTCTTTGGTGCTCCAAGTGTCTCATTGGTCATTGGGTCTCAGAGTCCCGCCTCCTGCCGCCTGGGGGAGGGTCTATGCAGATGTGGGAGTGGCCTAGACTCCCAGGGGGCGGTCCCAGCCCTCCCTGGGCGGATCCAGGGCCCCCCAGGCCCTGCCCACCGGGTCCAGGACCCAGTCTGTCCTTGGTTCCCTTTGGTGCTCCAAGTGTCTCATTGGTCGCTGGGACCCAAAGTCCCGCCTCCTGCCGCCTGGGGGCGGTTCTATGCAGATGTGGGAGTGTCCTAGACTCCCAGGGGCGGTCCCAGCCCTCCAGGGGCGGGTCCAGGGCCCCCCAGGCCCTGCCCACCGGGTCCAGGACCCAGTCTGTCCTTGGTGCTCCAAGTGTCTCATTGGTCGCTGGGATCTAAAGTCCCGCCTCCTGCCGCCTGGGGGAGGGTCTATGCAGATGTGGGAGTGTCCTAGACTCCCAGGGGGCGGTCCCAGCCCTCCAGGGGCGGGTCCAGGGCCCCCCAGGCCCTGCCCACCGGGTCCAGGACCCAGTCTGTCCTTGGTTCCCTTTGGTGCTCCAAGTGTCTCATTGGTCATTGGGTCTCAGAGTCCCGCCTCCTGCCGCCTGGGGGCGGGTCTATGCAGATGTGGGAGTGGCCTAGACTCCCAGGGGGCGGTCCCAGCCCTCAGGGGGCGGATCCAGGCACCCCAGGCCTACCTACTGCTAACAGGCCCCGGTGTCTCATTGGTCCTCCGGAGCCAAAGTACCGCCTCCAGCCGCCTGGGGGCGGATCTAGGCAGATGTGGGAGTGGCCAGGTCTCCCAGGGGGCGGTCCCAGCCCTCTGGGGGCGGATCCAGGCCCCCCAGGCCTACCTACTGCTAACAGGCCCCGGTGTCCCATTGGCCCTCCGGAGCCAGAGTCCCGCCTCCGGCCGCCTGGGGGTGTGTCCAGGCAGATGTGGGAGTGTCCTGGAGTCCCAGGGGGCGGTCCCAGGGCCCCCCAGCCCCTCCCAGACCCCCGTGACCTCACCGTGACCCCGGACGCTCATTGGTCCTCGGGGGCCGGTGGGAGGGTCCTGGCCCTCTGGGGGCGGGCTGATCCCTCCCAGGGGGCGTGTCTGCACCCCAGGCCACGCCCCCAGCCCCCAGCCCCCACCCCCGCCCTCCCATCCCTCCCCACCCCCAGCCAGCCACCCGGTCCACCAGGTTCCTCTCCCCTCCATAGAGTCCTATGGGCGCCGCGCGGCATGCTGGGACTCGTAGTCCCCGCCCGCCCGCCGCCGCCATCTTGGAGGTCGTTCCCTTTCGCCCCGCGGCCGCCCCGCCCACCCAGCCAGTCAAAGGCGGCCTCCGCGCCAGCCAGAAGCAGCGAACCGCCGGTGGCTCGGCCCTTAAGGCTCCCGCCCGCAGAGGGCGCGCCGTCTCTTGGTGCGCCGGTTCGAGTCCCGCTGTCTGTCTGTCTGCCTGTCAGTCAGTCAGTCAGTCAGTCTGTCTATCCCGATCTCTCTCCCGCGTCATCTCGTGGGAAAAAAAAAAAAAAAAAAAAAAAAAAAAAAAAAAAAAAAAAGTTTTTGCGGGGTTCCTCCTCACTTTAAAAATTTTTTTATTGTGGGGGGGGTGTGTGTGTGGTGAGTGTCGGGTGCTTGTGGTGACGGTGAGGCAGGGGGATGACAGAGAGAGAGAGAGAGAGAGAGAGAGAGAGGATCCGGGTCGTCTGTTTCTCTCTTCTTCTTCTTGTGGTTGTGGTTGTTGCTGCTGCTGCTGCTGCTGCTGAGGCGGCCGCGGGTCGGTCGGGTCCGGTTCCCTCCGTGTGCGTGCGTGTGTGTGTGTGTGTCCGTCCGTCCGTCCGTCCGTCCGTCCCTCGGTCCCGTCGGTCGGTCGGTCGGTCGGTCGGTCGATCGCGACTCCCCCTCCTCCCCCGCGCGCGCGCGCGAGTCCCGTGAAAACTGAAAGGAGAAGAAGAATCGTCATCGTCAATCAATCAATCAATCAATCATCATCAATCATCATCATCCATCCATCCATCCATCCATCCATCAATCGATATAAAAAAAACCCGGCCGGAATCCAGCCACCGGCTCGGCTCGGCTCGGCTCGGCTCCTCCGCGCCGCTTCCCGCCGGCCGGCTCGGGTTCGCGGGTTTTTTTTTTTTTTTCTTTGTTTTGGTATTTTTTTTGGGTTGGTTTTCCCAGGCAAGATGGCGCCGGCCGGGCGGCTCGGCCAATGGGAGCGCGAGTTCGGCCGCCGGGCATCATGGGAGACGTAGTTCCGCCCGGCCGGCGCCATCTTGCCCGTAGTTCCCGGGCCGCCGGGCCGCGCGGCCGGCTCCCGGCGGCGGCGTCCGGGGCCCGCCCGCCCGCGTGGGGCGCGGGGCGGGGCGCGGGATCGCGCGGGGGCGGTCCCCCGTGGCCCGCCCACGCCCCCGGGGGCGGGGCCGCGCCGCCCCGGGCCGGCGGGGGCCCGGCTCCCCCCGCGGGTCGGGCTTCCGGGGCTCCCGGGGCCGGGGAGCGGCTCCGGGGGGCGTGCCCGGGCTCCGGGGGGGCGTGGTCGGCCGTCCGGCGCCGCCTCCCGGCGTCCCGGACCCGCCCCCGGACCCCCGGAGCCCCCCGGGGTCCGGTGCCCGTTGGACGGCCCGGGGCGGAAGTCCCGCCTCGGGGGCGTGTCCGGGGTCGAGGGGGCGGAGTCCGCAGTCCCCGGGGGCGGGTCCGACCGCCTGGACCCGCCCCCCGCCCCCCCAGCCCCTCCCCGAGCCCCCCCAAGTCTCAAGCACTCTCCTTCCCTCCGGGTCCCTCTGGGTCCTCTGCCCGGCCCCGGGGGCGTGGCCGGGGTCTGGGGGGCGTGTCTAGGGCCGTCCGGGGGCGGGTCCGACCGTCTGGCACCGCCTCCCGCCCCCCCAGCCCCTCCCACGGCCCCCCAGAGCCCTCTCCCCATTGGCTCCAATGGAGCTGCCAGGGCCTGAGACCCGGCCCCGGGGGCGTGGCCGGGGTCTGGGGGGCGTGTCTGGGGCCGTCCGGGGGCGGGTCGGACCGTCTGGCACCGCCTCCCGCCCCCCCAGCCCCTCCCACGGCCCCCCAGAGCCCTCTCCCCATTGGCTACAATGGAGCTGCCAGGGCCTGAGACCCGGCCCCGGGGGCGTGGACGGGGTCTGGGGGGCGTGTTTAGGGCCGTCCGGGGGCGGGTCCGACCGTCTGGCACCGCCTCCCGCCCCCCCAGCCCCTCCCACGGCCCCCCAGACCCGGGTCCCCGTGGGCTCCTATGGAGCTGCCAGTCCCCGAGTCCCAGCCTCTCATTGGTCGCTGGGACCCGAAGTCCCGCCTCCTGCCGCCTGGGGGCGGTTCTATGCAGATGTGGGAGTGTCCTAGAGTCCCAGGGGGCGGTCCCAGCCCTCCAGGGGCGGGTCCAGGGCCCCCCAGGCCCTGCCCACCGGGTCCAGGACCCAGTCTGTCCTTGGTGCTCCAAGTGTCTCATTGGTCGCTGGGTCTCAGAGTCCCGCCTCCTGCCGCCTGGGGGAGGGTCTATGCAGATGTGGGAGTGTCCTAGACTCCCAGGGGGCGGTCCCAGCCCTCCAGGGGCGGGTCCAGGGCCCCCCAGGCCCTGCCCACCGGGTCCAGGACCCAGTCTGTCCTTGGTTCCCTTTGGTGCTCCAAGTGTCTCATTGGTCATTGGGATCTAAAGTCCCGCCTCCTGCCGCCTGGGGGAGGGTCTATGCAGATGTGGGAGTGTCCTAGACTCCCAGGGGGCGGTCCCAGCCCTCCAGGGGCGGGTCCAGGGCCCCCCAGGCCCTGCCCACCGGGTCCAGGACCCAGTCTGTCCTTGGTGCTCCAAGTGTCTCATTGGTCATCTGGTCTCCAAAGTCCCGCCTCCTGCCGCCTGGGGGCGGTTCTATGCAGATGTGGGAGTGGCCTAGACTCCCAGGGGGCGGTCCCAGCCCTCCAGGGGCGGGTCCAGGGCCCCCCAGGCCCTGCCCACCGGGTCCAGGACGCAGTCTGTCCTTGGTTCCCTTTGGTGCTCCAAGTGTCTCATTGGTCATTGGGTCTCAGAGTCCCGCCTCCTGCCACCTGGGGGCGGTTCTATGCAGATGTGGGAGTGTCCTAGACTCCCAGGGGGCGGTCCCAGCCCTCCAGGGGCGGGTCCAGGGCCCCCCAGGCCCTGCCCACCGGGTCCAGGACCCAGTCTGTCCTTGGTTCCCTTTGGTGCTCCAAGTGTCTCATTGGTCATCTGGTGTCCAAAGTCCCGCCTCCTGCCGCCTGGGGGAGGGTCTATGCAGATGTGGGAGTGTCCTAGACTCCCAGGGGGCGGTCCCAGCCCTCCAGGGGCGGGTCCAGGGCCCCCCAGGCCCTGCCCACCGGGTCCAGGACCCAGTCTGTCCTTGGTTCCCTTTGGTGCTCCAAGTGTCTCATTGGTCATCTGGTGTCCAAAGTCCCGCCTCCTGCCGCCTGGGGGAGGGTCTATGCAGATGTGGGAGTGTCCTAGACTCCCAGGGGGCGGTCCCAGCCCTCCAGGGGCGGGTCCAGGGCCCCCCAGGCCCTGCCCACCGGGTCCAGGACCCAGTCTGTCCTTGGTTCCCTCTGGTGCTCCAAGTGTCTCATTGGTCATTGGGATCTAAAGTCCCGCCTCCTGCCGCCTGGGGGAGGGTCTATGCAGATGTGGGAGTGGCCTAGACTCCCAGGGGGCGGTCCCAGCCCTCCCTGGGCGGGTCCAGGGCCCCCCAGGCCCTGCCCACCGGGTCCAGGACCCAGTCTGTCCTTGGTTCCCTTTGGTGCTCCAAGTGTCTCATTGGTCATTGGGTCTCAGAGTCCCGCCTCCAGCCGCCTGGGGGAGGGTCTATGCAGATGTGGGAGTGTCCTAGAGTCCCAGGGGGCGGTCCCAGCCCTCAGGGGGCGGATCCAGGCCCCCCAGACCTACCTACTGCTAACAGGCCCCGGTGTCCCATTGGTCCTCCGGAGCCAAAGTACCGCCTCCAGCCGCCTGGGGCGGATCTAGGCAGATGTGGGAGTGGCCAGGTCTCCCAGGGGGCGGTCCCAGCCCTCTGGGGGCGGATCCAGGCCCCCCAGGCCTACCTACTGCTAACAGGCCCCGGTGTCCCATTGGTCCTCCGGAGCCAGAGTCCCGCCTCCGGCCGCCTGGGGGTGTGTCCAGGCAGATGTGGGAGTGTCCTAGAGTCCCAGGGGGCGGTCCCAGGGCCCCCCAGCCCCTCCCAGACCCCCGTGACCTCACCGTGACCCCGGACGCTCATTGGTCCTCGGGGGCCGGTGGGAGGGTCCTGGCCCTCTGGGGGCGGGCTGATCCCTCCCAGGGGGCGTGTCTGCACACCAGGCCACGCCCCCAGCCCCCACCCCCCACCCCTCCCCACCCCCCGCCAGCCACCCGGTCCACCAGGTTCCTCTCCCCTCCATAGAGTCCTATGGGCGCCGCGCGGCATGCTGGGACTCGTAGTCCCCGCCCGCCCGCCGCCATCTTGGAGGTCGTTCCCTTTCGCCCCGCGGCCGCCCCGCCCACCCAGCCAGTCAAAGGCGGCCTCCGCGCCAGCCAGAAGCAGCGAACCGCCGGTGGCTCGGCCCTTAAGGCTCCCGCCCGCAGAGGGCGCGCCGTCTCTTGGTGCGCCGGTTCGAGTCCCGCTGTCTGTCTGTCTGCCTGTCAGTCAGTCAGTCTGTCTATCCCGATCTCTCTCCCGCGTCATCTCGTGGGAAAAAAAAAAAAAAAAAAAAAAAAAAAAAAAAAAAAAAAAAAAAAAAAGTTTTTGTGGGGTTCCTCCTCACTTTAAAAATTTTTTTATTGTGGGGGGGGTGTGTGTGTGGTGAGTGTCGGGTGCTTGTGGTGACGGTGAGGCAGGGGGATGACAGAGAGAGAGAGAGAGAGAGAGAGAGAGAGAGAGAGGATCCGGGTCGTCTGTTTCTCTCTTCTTCTTCTTGTGGTTGTGGTTGTGGTTGTTGCTGCTGCTGCTGCTGCTGAGGCGGCCGCGGGTCGGTCGGGTCCGGTTCCCTCCGTGTGCGTGCGCGTGTGTGTGTGTGTCCGTCCGTCCGTCCGTCCGTCCGTCCCTCGGTCCCGTCGGTCGGTCGGTCGGTCGGTCGATCGCGACTCCCCCTCCTCCCCCGCGCGCGCGCGCGAGTCCCGTGAAAACTGAAAGGAGAAGAAGAATCGTCATCGTCAATCAATCAATCAATCATCATCAATCAATCATCATCCATCCGTCCATCCATCCATCCATCAATCGATATAAAAAAACCCGGCCGGAATCCAGCCCCCGGCTCGGCTCGGCTCGGCTCCTCCGCGCCGCTTCCCGCCGGCCGGCTCGGGTTCGCGGGTTTTTTTTTTTTTTCTTTGTTTTGGTATTTTTTTTTTGGGTTGGTTTTTCCCAGGCAAGATGGCGCCGGCCGGGCGGCTCGGCCAATGGGAGCGCGAGTTCGGCCGCCGGGCATCATGGGAGACGTAGTTCCGGCCGGCCGGCGCCATCTTGCCCGTAGTTCCGGGACCGCCGGGCCGCGCGGCCGGCTCCCGGCGGCGGCGTCCGGGGCCCGCCCGCCCGCGTGGGGCGCGGGGCGGGGCGCGGGATCGCGCGGGGGCGGTCCCCCGTGGCCCGCCCACGCCCCCGGGGGCGGGGCCGCGCCGCCCCGGGCCGGCGGGGGCCCGGCTCCCCCCGCGGGTCGGGCTTCCGGGGCTCCCGGGGCCGGGGACGGGCTCCGGGGGGCGTGCCCGGGCTCCGGGGGGGCGTGGTCGGCCGTCCGGCGCCGCCTCCCGGCGTCCCGGACCCGCCCCCGGACCCCCGGAGCCCCCCCGGGGTCCGGTGCCCGTTGGACGGCCCGGGGCGGAAGTCCCGCCTCGGGGGCGTGTCCGGGGTCGAGGGGGCGGAGTCCGCAGTCCCCGGGGGCGGGTCCGACCGCCTGGACCCGCCCCCCGCCCCCCCAGCCCCTCCCCGAGCCCCCCCAAGTCTCAAGCACTCTCCTTCCCTCCGGGTCCCTCTGGGTCCTCTGCCCGGCCCCGGGGGGCGTGGCCGGGGTCTGGGGGGCGTGTTTAGGGCCGTCCGGGGGCGGGTCCGACCGTCTGGCACCGCCTACCGCCCCCCCAGCCCCTCCCACGGCCCCCCAGAGACCTCTCCCCATTGGCTCCAATGGAGCTGCCAGGGCCTGAGACCCGGCCCCGGGGGCGTGGCCGGGGTCTGGGGGGCGTGTCTAGGGCCGTCCGGGGGCGGGTCGGACCGTCTGGCACCGCCTCCCGCCCTCCCAGCCCCTCCCACGGCCCCCCAGACCCGGGTCCCCATTGGCTCCAATGGAGCTGCCAGGGCCTGAGACCCGGCCCCGGGGGCGTGGCCGGGGTCTGGGGGGCGTGTTTGGGGCCGTCCGGGGGCGGGTCCGACCGTCTGGCACCGCCCCCCGTCCTCCCAGCCCCTCCCACGGCCCCCCAGACCCGGGTCCCCGTGGGCTCCTATGGAGCTGCCAGTCCCCGAGTCCCAGCCTCTCATTGGTCGCCGGGACCCGAAGTCCCGCCTCCTGCCGCCTGGGGGCGGTTCTATGCAGATGTGGGAGTGTCCTAGACTCCCAGGGGCGGTCCCAGCCCTCCAGGGGCGGGTCCAGGGCCCCCCAGGCCCTGCCCACCGGGTCCAGGACCCAGTCTGTCCTTGGTTCCCTTTGTGCTCCAAGTGTCTCATTGGTCGCTGGGTCCTGAAGTCCCGCCTCCTGCCGCCTGGGGGCGGTTCTATGCAGATGTGGGAGTGTCCTAGAGTCCCAGGGGGCGGTCCCAGCCCTCTAGGGGCGGGTCCAGGGCCCCCAGGCCCTGCCCACCGGGTCCAGGACCCAGTCTGTCCTTGGTTCCCTTTGGTGCTCCAAGTGTCTCATTGGTCGCTGGGATCTAAAGTCCCGCCTCCTGCCGCCTGGGGGCGGTTCTATGCAGATGTGGGAGTGTCCTAGACTCCCAGGGGGCGGTCCCAGCCCTCCAGGGGCGGGTCCAGGGCCCCCCAGGCCCTGCCCACCGGGTCCAGGACCCAGTCATTCTTTGGTGCTCCAAGTGTCTCATTGGTCATTGGGTCTCAGAGTCCCGCCTCCTGCCGCCTGGGGGAGGGTCTATGCAGATGTGGGAGTGGCCTAGACTCCCAGGGGGCGGTCCCAGCCCTCCCTGGGCGGATCCAGGGCCCCCCAGGCCCTGCCCACCGGGTCCAGGACCCAGTCTGTCCTTGGTTCCCTTTGGTGCTCCAAGTGTCTCATTGGTCGCTGGGACCCAAAGTCCCGCCTCCTGCCGCCTGGGGGCGGTTCTATGCAGATGTGGGAGTGTCCTAGACTCCCAGGGGCGGTCCCAGCCCTCCAGGGGCGGGTCCAGGGCCCCCCAGGCCCTGCCCACCGGGTCCAGGACCCAGTCTGTCCTTGGTGCTCCAAGTGTCTCATTGGTCGCTGGGATCTAAAGTCCCGCCTCCTGCCGCCTGGGGGAGGGTCTATGCAGATGTGGGAGTGTCCTAGACTCCCAGGGGGCGGTCCCAGCCCTCCAGGGGCGGGTCCAGGGCCCCCCAGGCCCTGCCCACCGGGTCCAGGACCCAGTCTGTCCTTGGTTCCCTTTGGTGCTCCAAGTGTCTCATTGGTCATTGGGTCTCAGAGTCCCGCCTCCTGCCGCCTGGGGGAGGGTCTATGCAGATGTGGGAGTGGCCTAGAGTCCTAGGGGGCGGTCCCAGCCCTCCGGGGGCGGGTCCAGGGCCCCCAGGCCTACCTACTCCTAACAGGCCCAGGTGTCCCATTGGTCCTCCGGAGCCAAAGTACCGCCTCGAGCCGCCTGGGGGCGGATCTAGGCAGATGTGGGAGTGGCCAGGTCTCCCAGGGGGCGGTCCCAGCCCTCTGGGGGCGGATCCAGGCCCCCCAGGCCTACCTACTGCTAACAGGCCCCGGTGTCCCATTGGCCCTCCGGAGCCAGAGTCCCGCCTCCGGCCGCCTGGGGGTGTGTCCAGGCAGATGTGGGAGTGTCCTAGAGTCCCAGGGGGCGGTCCCAGGGCCCCCCAGCCCCTCCCAGACCCCCGTGACCTCACCGTGACCCCGGACGCTCATTGGTCCTCGGGGGCCGGTGGGAGGGTCCTGGCCCTCTGGGGGCGGGCTGATCCCTCCCAGGGGGCGTGTCTGCACCCCAGGCCACGCCCCCAGCCCCACCCCCCACCCCCCACCCTCCCACCCCCAGCCAGCCACCCGGTCCACCAGGTTCCTCTCCCCTCCATAGAGTCCTATGGGCGCCGCGCGGCATGCTGGGACTCGTAGTCCCCGCCCGCCCGCCGCCATCTTGGAGGTCGTTCCCTTTCGCCCCGCGGCCGCCCCGCCCACCCAGCCAGTCAAAGGCGGCCTCCGCGCCAGCCAGAAGCAGCGAACCGCCGGTGGCTCGGCCCTTAAGGCTCCCGCCCGCAGAGGGCGCGCCGTCTCTTGGTGCGCCGGTTCGAGTCCCGCTGTCTGTCTGCCTGTCAGTCAGTCAGTCAGTCTGTCTATCCCGATCTCTCTCCCGCGTCATCTCGTGGGAAAAAAAAAAAAAAAAAAAAAAAAAAAAAAAAAAAAAAAAAAAAAAGTTTTTGCGGGGTTCCTCCTCACTTTAAAAATTTTTTTATTGTGGGGGGGGTGTGTGTGTGGTGAGTGTCGGGTGCTTGTGGTGACGGTGAGGCAGGGGGATGACAGAGAGAGAGAGAGAGAGAGAGAGGATCCGGGTCGTCTGTTTCTCTCTTCTTCTTCTTGTGGTTGTGGTTGTTGCTGCTGCTGCTGCTGCTGAGGCGGCCGCGGGTCGGTCGGGTCCGGTTCCCTCCGTGTGCGTGCGCGTGTGTGTGTGTGTCCGTCCGTCCGTCCGTCCGTCCGTCCCTCGGTCCCGTCGGTCGGTCGGTCGGTCGGTCGATCGCGACTCCCCCTCCTCCCCCGCGCGCGCGCGCGAGTCCCGTGAAAACTGAAAGGAGAAGAAGAATCGTCATCGTCAATCAATCAATCATCATCAATCATCATCATCATCCATCCGTCCATCCATCCATCCATCAATCGATATAAAAAAACCCGGCCGGAATCCAGCCACCGGCTCGGCTCGGCTCGGCTCGGCTCCTCCGCGCCGCTTCCCGCCGGCCGGCTCGGGTTCGCGGGTTTTTTTTTTTTTTTTTTTTCTTTGTTTTGGTATTTTTTTTTGGGTTGGTTTTTCCCAGGCAAGATGGCGCCGGCCGGGCGGCTCGGCCAATGGGAGCGCGAGTTCGGCCGCCGGGCATCATGGGAGACGTAGTTCCGGCCGGCCGGCGCCATCTTGCCCGTAGTTCCGGGACCGCCGGGCCGCGCGGCCGGCTCCCGGCGGCGGCGTCCGGGGCCCGCCCGCCCGCGTGGGGCGCGGGGCGGGGCGCGGGATCGCGCGGGGGCGGTCCCCCGTGTCCCGCCCACGCCCCCGGGGGCGGGGCCGCGCCGCCCCGGCCGGCGGGGGCCCGGCTCCCCCCGCGGGTCGGGCTTCCGGGGCTCCCGGGGGCCGGGGACGGGCTCCGGGGGGCGTGCCCGGGCTCCGGGGGGGCGTGGTCGGCCGTCCGGCGCCGCCTCCCGGCGTCCCGGACCCGCCCCCGGACCCCCGGAGCCCCCCGGGGTCCGGTGCCCGTTGGACGGCCCGGGGCGGAAGTCCCGCCTCGGGGGCGTGTCCGGGGTCGAGGGGGCGGAGTCCGCAGTCCCCGGGGGCGGGTCCGACCGCCTGGACCCGCCCCCCGCCCCCCCAGCCCCTCCCCGAGCCCCCCCAAGTCTCAAGCACTCTCCTTCCCTCCGGGTCCCTCTGGGTCCTCTGCCCGGCCCCGGGGGCGTGGCCGGGGTCTGGGGGGCGTGTTTAGGGCCGTCCGGGGGCGGGTCCGACCGTCTGGCACCGCCTACCGCCCCCCCAGCCCCTCCCACGGCCCCCCAGAGACCTCTCCCCATTGGCTCCAATGGAGCTGCCAGGGCCTGAGACCCGGCCCCGGGGCGTGGCCGGGGTCTGGGGGGCGTGTCTAGGGCCGTCCGGGGGCGGGTCGGACCGTCTGGCACCGCCTCCCGTCCTCCCAGCCCCTCCCACGGCCCCCCAGACCCGGGTCCCCGTTGGCTCCAATGGAGCTGCCAGGGCCGGAGACCCGGCCCCGGGGGCGTGGCCGGGGTCTGGGGGGCGTGTTTGGGGCCGTCCGGGGGCGGGTCCGACCGTCTGGCACCGCCCCCCGTCCTCCCAGCCCCTCCACGGCCCCCCAGACCCGGGTCCCCGTGGGCTCCTATGGAGCTGCCAGTCCCCGAGTCCCAGCCTCTCATTGGTCGCCGGGACCCGAAGTCCCGCCTCCTGCCGCCTGGGGGCGGTTCTATGCAGATGTGGGAGTGTCCTAGACTCCCAGGGGCGGTCCCAGCCCTCCAGGGGCGGGTCCAGGGCCCCCCAGGCCCTGCCCACCGGGTCCAGGACCCAGTCTGTCCTTGGTTCCCTTTGTGCTCCAAGTGTCTCATTGGTCGCTGGGTCCTGAAGTCCCGCCTCCTGCCGCCTGGGGGCGGTTCTATGCAGATGTGGGAGTGTCCTAGAGTCCCAGGGGGCGGTCCCAGCCCTCTAGGGGCGGGTCCAGGGCCCCCAGGCCCTGCCCACCGGGTCCAGGACCCAGTCTGTCCTTGGTTCCCTTTGGTGCTCCAAGTGTCTCATTGGTCGCTGGGATCTAAAGTCCCGCCTCCTGCCGCCTGGGGGCGGTTCTATGCAGATGTGGGAGTGTCCTAGACTCCCAGGGGGCGGTCCCAGCCCTCCAGGGGCGGGTCCAGGGCCCCCCAGGCCCTGCCCACCGGGTCCAGGACCCAGTCATTCATTGGTGCTCCAAGTGTCTCATTGGTCATTGGGTCTCAGAGTCCCGCCTCCTGCCGCCTGGGGGAGGGTCTATGCAGATGTGGGAGTGGCCTAGACTCCCAGGGGGCGGTCCCAGCCCTCCCTGGGCGGATCCAGGGCCCCCCAGGCCCTGCCCACCGGGTCCAGGACCCAGTCTGTCCTTGGTTCCCTTTGGTGCTCCAAGTGTCTCATTGGTCGCTGGGACCCAAAGTCCCGCCTCCTGCCGCCTGGGGGCGGTTCTATGCAGATGTGGGAGTGTCCTAGACTCCCAGGGGCGGTCCCAGCCCTCCAGGGGCGGGTCCAGGGCCCCCCAGGCCCTGCCCACCGGGTCCAGGACCCAGTCTGTCCTTGGTGCTCCAAGTGTCTCATTGGTCGCTGGGATCTAAAGTCCCGCCTCCTGCCGCCTGGGGGAGGGTCTATGCAGATGTGGGAGTGTCCTAGACTCCCAGGGGGCGGTCCCAGCCCTCCAGGGGCGGGTCCAGGGCCCCCCAGGCCCTGCCCACCGGGTCCAGGACCCAGTCTGTCCTTGGTTCCCTTTGGTGCTCCAAGTGTCTCATTGGTCATTGGGTCTCAGAGTCCCGCCTCCTGCCGCCTGGGGGAGGGTCTATGCAGATGTGGGAGTGGCCTAGACTCCCAGGGGGCGGTCCCAGCCCTCAGGGGGCGGATCCAGGCACCCCAGGCCTACCTACTGCTAACAGTCCCCGGTGTCTCATTGGTCCTCCGGAGCCAAAGTACCGCCTCCAGCCGCCTGGGGGCGGATCTAGGCAGATGTGGGAGTGGCCAGGTCTCCCAGGGGGCGGTCCCAGCCCTCTGGGGGCGGATCCAGGCCCCCCAGGCCTACCTACTGCTAACAGGCCCCGGTGTCCCATTGGCCCTCCGGAGCCAGAGTCCCGCCTCCGGCCGCCTGGGGGTGTGTCCAGGCAGATGTGGGAGTGTCCTGGAGTCCCAGGGGGCGGTCCCAGGGCCCCCCAGCCCCTCCCAGAACCCCCGTGACCTCACCGTGACCCCGGACGCTCATTGGTCCTCGGGGGCCGGTGGGAGGGTCCTGGCCCTCTGGGGGCGGGCTGATCCCTCCCAGGGGGCGTGTCTGCACCCCAGGCCACGCCCCCAGCCCCCAGCCCCCACCCCCCGCCCTCCCATCCCTCCCCACCCCCAGCCAGCACCCGGTCCACCAGGTTCCTCTCCCCTCCATAGAGTCCTATGGGCGCCGCGCGGCATGCTGGGACTCGTAGTCCCCGCCCGCCCCCCGCCGCCATCTTGGAGGTCGTTCCCTTTCGCCCCGCGGCCGCCCCGCCCACCCAGCCAGTCAAAGGCGGCCTCCGCGCCAGCCAGAAGCAGCGAACCGCCGTGGCTCGGCCCTTAAGGCTCCCGCCCGCAGAGGGCGCGCCGTCTCTTGGTGCGCCGGTTCGAGTCCCGCTGTCTGTCTGTCTGCCTGTCAGTCAGTCAGTCAGTCAGTCTGTCTATCCCGATCTCTTTCCCAGCGTCATCTCGTGGGAAAAAAAAAAAAAAAAAAAAAAAAAAAAAAAAAAAAAAAAAAGTTTTTGCGGGGTTCCTCCTCACTTTAAAAATTTTTTTATTGGGGGGGGGTGTGTGTGTGGTGAGTGTCGGGTGCTTGTGGTGACGGTGAGGCAGGGGATGACAGAGAGAGAGAGAGGATCCGGGTCGTCTGTTTCTCTCTTCTTCTTCTTGTGGTTGTTGCTGCTGGCCTGCTGCTGCTGAGGCGGCCGCGGGTCGGTCGGGTCCGGTTCCCTCCGTGTGCGGGCGCGTGTGTGTGTGTGTCCGTCCGTCCGTCCGTCCGTCCGTCCCTCGGTCCCGTTCGTCGGTACGGTCGGTCGGTCGGTCGGTTCGATCGCGACTCCCCCTCCTCCCCCGCGCGCGCAGCGCGAGTCCCGTGAAAACTGAAAGGAGAAGAAGAATCGTCATCGTCAATCAATCAATCAATCATCAATCAATCATCATCATCCATCATCCATCCATCCATCCATCAATCGATATAAAAAAACCCGGCCGGAATCCAGCCACCGGCTCGGCTCCGGCTCGGCTCGGCTCCTCCGCGCCGCTTCCCGCCGGCCGCTCGGGTTCGCGGGTTTTTTTTTTTTTTTTTTTCTTTGTTTTGGTATTTTTTTTTGGGTTGGTTTTTCCCAGGCAAGATGGCGCCGGCCGGGCGGCTCGGCCAATGGGAGCGCGAGTTCGGCCGCCGGGCATCATGGGAGACGTAGTTCCGGCCGGCCGGCGCCATCTTGCCCGTAGTTCCCGGGACCGCCGGGCCGCGCGGCCGGCTCCCGGCGGCGGTCCGGGGCCCGCCCGCCCGCGTGGGGCGCGGGGCGGGGCGCGGGATCGCGCGGGGGCGGTCCCCCGTGGCCCGCCCACGCCCCCGGGGGCGGGCCGCGCCGCCCCGGGCCGTGGGGGCCCGGCTCCCCCCGCGGGTCGGGCTTCCGGGGCTCCCGGGGCCGGGGAGCGGCTCCGGGGGGCGTGCCCGGCTCCGGGGGGCGTGGTCGGCCGTCCGCGGCGGCCGCCTCCGCGGCGGGTCCCGCCTGGACCCGCCCCCGGACCCCCCCGGCAGCCCCTCCCGGGGTCTCGGGTGTCCCGTTGGAGCCGGCCCGAGGGCGGAGCTGCCAGGGCCTCCCGGCCTGGCGGGGCCTGCGTGTCCGTGGGGCCGTCCGGGGGCGGGTCCGACCGTCTGGCACCGCCTCCCGCCCCCCCAGCCCCTCCCACGGCCCCCCAGACCCTGGTCCCCATTGGCTCCAATGGAGCTGCCAGGGCCTGAGACCCGGCCCGGGGGCGTGGCCGGGGTCTGGGGGGCGTGTCTAGGGCCGTCCGGGGGCGGGTCCGACCGTCTGGCACCGCCTCCCCCC